>NW_026521245.1:0-130678 GCF_021234435.1 Artibeus jamaicensis | reverse complement strand
CACTGCACAGGTAGGGACGGGCCCCAGAGACTCGCAGTGCCTTCACCCTGACCTTCTGTTCACTCCCATGTGTCTGTGTGTCTGCAGGTTCCCTGTCCCAGCCTGTGCTGACTCAGCCGCCCTCTGTGTCTGCATCTCAGGGAACAACTGCCAGACTCACTTGCACCGTCAGCAGTGACATCATTATTGACAGCTACTACATCAACTGGTACCAGCAGAAGCCAGGGAGCCCTCCCCAGTATCTAATGGATTATAAATCAGACTCAGACAACCACCGGGGCTCAGAGGTCCCCAGCCGTTTCTCTGGATCCAAAGATGCTTCAGCCAATGCAGGGCTCATGACTATCTCTGGGTTGCAGCCTGAGGATGAGGCCGACTATTACTGTAGTTTGTGGCACGAAAACAGTAAAAGTTACACGGTGCTTCAGAGTCACAGGGAAGTGAGACTAAAACCCTCCCTGTGCTCTTTCTGCCTGTGGCTTTCACTGCTTATCTGCTGGAACTTGTCACTTCTTAGGTTGGCAACTCTTTTCCTAGCACCCATTGATGTGCAATTATTTTCTTATTGTCCGTAGTTTAAAGTTTTGTGTCTCTCTTGTTAATATTTTCAGCCTGCTCATGCCTACACAGTCCTAAATCAGGCCTCAGGGATACGTAACCCTCCAGAGGCATGATGGACAAGGAAGGAGGGTTTTGAACCCACCCGTGCCCAGCCCAGGGTCCAGGCCTGGATCAGAGGCCTGGGTGGGCTGAGGGCTTCAGGTGGGTCAGGGGGTCGGGCTTGTCCTAGGTCCACCTTTCAGGAAACTGCTACAAGACAAGTTTTATTCTGTCTGCCTGTGCCCATTGTAGGCTGTTTCTGGGTCCTGTTCTCTCCTCCTGGGGCTCGGGGGAAGCAGGTTTTTTAACATGGCTCAGGCTCCATGGATGCTAAGCCAGCAGAATCCGTCCACACTGAAATATGACAGTGTGTGACCTCTACCTGTTCACCAGGATATGAGCAAAAGGCTCCCCCATGGTGTGGCTGGGTGGCTCAGTTGGTGGAGCATCATCCTGTGCACCAGAAAGCTTGCAGGTCTGATTCTGGTCAGAGCACATAGTAGGTTGCAGGTTTGATTGTATGGGAGAAAACAAATCAAATGTTTCTTCATCATATCAATGTCTCTCTCCCTTTCTCTCTCTCTCACTCCTTTTCCTCGTCTCTCAAATCAATGAGCACACTCAGGTGAGGACTTTAAAAGGGGCTCCTCCATCACTAATGCAGTATCTGTAATCTCGACCTTTCTCTTCATCCCACTGTGAGAAGGGTCATGCCCAGATGTCTGTGAGGCTGGAGACATGCAGTTGGATAGATGCACCAAATAAAACATTTCAATGAGGACCAGAGATGAGTGGGGGAGTTATGTCACACAGCAATGGGTCAGGAAGCCAACTCTTCCTGTCTGGGGACAATCATGCCCTGTCCTGGAGTCTTCCTCTCCTCACCCTTCTCTCTGCACAGGTGAGCAGCTCAGGGGCTCCTGGAAATCGTTCCCCGGGAGCACATCCCTGTTCCTCCTTCCCATCCCCTAGCATGGGTCCTACTTTACTTGAGTAAAACAACTCTCTGTATTTGGTTCAAATTCCCTCTGATCTTGGCCTGCTCTGAACTTGTCGGGTATTCCATCTGGGCCTCCCCCCAGGGATCTCACTCTCGTGAGTCTCCAGGTGCCATGGACTCAGGTTTCAAGTCCCAGCCCTGAGGCTCCCTGAGCTGCTGCTGGCTGTCCTCCATCCCGTCTCTCCGCACCACCACTCACCCACTTCATTATCACAGACGCAGCCTCTCGGGGGTGTGGCGCGGTGTTTCTCCAGGAGTGGGACCCCAAATCCATTGAGCTGCAACCACATCTGCTACTCATGAGACTCAGGAGAGCACAGGAGGGCTGTGAATCTGCCGAGCCCTCTGTTGTAAATGTCCCCAATAAAGCCTGATGGGGGACACCACAGGACACTGGGGTGTTTGCATTCGCAAGTGGGGCTAAATGAGGATGATCACCCCTCCGGATTCTGAGTTTGGGAAGCTTCAAGCAACTGAGCCTTCCTTACTTGTCTTGGAGAAACTGTGCTGGCAGCACTTGACACGGATTGTGTGGTGATGAGCTTGTGTCCAGTATCACAGGATTCCCACCCCCTTAGTAATGCTGGGAGTCACAGGGGAGAGACCAGATTTCAGCTCTTTAATGCTCTCAATGATTAGAGACACCTATTGGGTTTTAAATTTATAAAGAAAATGACAAAACCCTCTTCCGCCTGCCTCAGTTCTCCCAGCTGGAGCAGTGAATAGCTCAGGGATCCCTGGGGAATGTGGGGGTGAAGCCGGTGTAGCAAGTCTTGACCAAAAGCCCCAACACCACCCTCAGAGGTGCTTTTAACTGGTCGTCACTCTGCGTGACATATACACTTGGAAGGGTAGTCAGTGCTTTAAAAAGAGTGACCCCATCACACGCACCAATAGGCAAAGCCCAAGGAAGGAGAGAGTCTTAGAAGAAGGATGGGGTGGGGTTCAGGGAGTCACACCCACTGTCAGGTGGATCCACAGCCCCTCACAGGGGCCACTTCGAGCCTCTATGAGCCACTGGTCTGTGTGCACGTTTAAGATCTGCTTTCTCTTGTATTAAGCTTTAACCTCTCTCTCAGGTCAAGAGAGGTATTCAGATTAAGAAACTTGACATTGTTGTGAAATCTAAGATTCCAGGAACTCAAGGTTTTGCAGGGATCCCACAGGTGCATCCTGGAGAAGACAGAACAGTCTCTTCTCTTTCCTGTGTGAACAACTTCCAGGGCCCCTAACTAGTGAGATCCAGAGTGATGAGTAAAACAGTCCAAATCTTGTGTCTCCTCCATCATTTCCAGTGTGGTTGGGGGTGGGGGGTGGGAAGTTAAAATACCTGGAGAAATTGTAACAAGGATCCTGCAGGGGCGCTGTGGGGCTGTCATAAGGAGAAGAGGGGTCTGAACTATTCTGGAAACACACGTGGATGCTCCAGGGATGCGATAAAAATACATTTTTACTTGAAATACTTTAAAATCTTATCTTAATTACAACCAAAATAAAAAATATGCCAATTGTGTAGTTACAGTTCTATATGTGCTTCTTCCTGGCCACAGATTTGCCATGCGAGAAAAATTAAGTGAAATACCAGGACATACGTGAGATGGTGCCTGTGTAGGTTTGGGGTTGAAAGTGGGAAGGGGATTGGGCCAAATATACCAAATCGGTGGGACTGGTGTCCAATCTGGGATTTTCAGAATAAATAGGAATGAGAAGTAGGTATTGGTGAGGGGCACAATGTTGTAATAACAGATAAAAACACAAAGAAGGGGGGTATCAGTCATGCAAATAAATGAAGAAAGTTGCTTTGAGCCGTGCATTGGGTCAGTGGAGTGAGGTCAGGCACCAGGAGGAGCTCCTTAGGAAGCGGCAGGAGAGCTGCAGAGGCAGGCAGGGCCCAGACTGCCGTGATGACTTCTGCTGAGGAGAAGCATAGTCATGGAAGGACCGTCAGTGGGAGTGACATGCACACATTGGTGTCTGCTCACTCCATTTCCAGCTGGTGTGAGAACACAGTGAGCAGGGCAGGGAGACAGGTGAGGGCCTGTCTGTCCATCCTGGAGGAGAAGATAGTAGACAGATCTAGGTGAGTACAGTGAAGATGAAGACAGTAGAGAAGATTCCAGATGGTTTCCCTGGGAAAAATCCTGGCCTAGGGTCTTGCCTGTCTGTTCAGTGTGGGGTGTGGATGGGTCTAGGACGGCTCCATGTTGCTGGTTGGGACGTGGTTGGATGACCATGGTCGTATGCAAGAGGGACAAACATGTGGGAACCGTGGGTTAAGGAAAGTTAATATTTGTGTTTTCATTTCTATTCACAGACTTATTTTTTTAAGTTAAAATGAATTACTGAGTCACAAATAAATGTCATCATGCTCCAGACAACTAGTGCTACAATAAGGGAACAAGAAACTGTCATGGCCGTGGGCACTTGGTTTCTGTGTGGTCCCTGTGTCATGTGTGACTTACTCAGAGGGAAGCACTGAGACTTCACAGGAACACAGTATGCACTTGTGATGTTACTAAATGACAGTGGACATGGCTGGATGGAAAAATGTATGCATGTTTATATATATTTAAATGTATGCAATTCATAAAAATAGCATTATTACCACAGACATTGATTAGGGTAAGGCACTGGGGACATAGCTGTGTTGATATTTCCATAGTGGGGAGAATACGAATCTCTTACACAGTGGGGTCTGGAGAAGGTGTGTGGAGTGAGGCATGTGGGCAGCGTGGGAGGCACAGACAGGGCACCGGGGATGTCAGTGTCATCATACTAAACACTCCGTGGCAAATTCCACACTTCTGTACATCCCCAGAGATCCAGCCCTGTCCTGCAGTGCAGGCCACATTTGGTGCAAGGGGCCCATTCACCATGGTGGACCACTCAGGGGCTGTGGGGACCTGGTTGCATCCTGGGGGGGAAGTGCTGTGACTGTCTCATGTGGATGCTGTCAGGGGGCCGAGCAAGAAGAAACCAGATCTCACTTCTGAATGATTCTGGTCTCTTCCTGGAGACGTCTCCTGTGACTGATTATCAGTGGACCCAGGCCCCATTCCAGGTGACGATGGGACAATTGATGAGGTTTATGGTACTGGGACACCATGGTGGGAAGTAAAGTGTGAGGAGAGAGATAGGAGCCAGCCTCCCTGAAATAGAGGATGTTGAAGGGTCTTTATGCCCTCCACCTGTCCGTTCTCTGGGTGGAGGACACGTTCAGTTGAGGACTCAGGCACCTATATGGTCCCGACAATGTAATTATCTAAAGGGAAGGAGGAGCAGGAGGAGGACCTCATGTTGAAAAGGTCACGTCTTTAGAGGAAGGAGTGAGGGGTGGGGACACCTGCAGCACTGTGAGGGGCCCTGGGGATGGAGGAGCCCCTGCCCAGTGGGTGGGTGGGGTGCCAGGCAGGACTGCAGTCCAGTCCTCACTCTCTCTCTGCTGAGCTCCTGCCTCTCCATTCCAGTCCTAAGTGAGTCTGGACTCTGAAACAGCAGGGGGCGCTGTGGGCCCATCCCTGAAGGTCTGTGGGGGATCTCAGCTGGGAAACCAGGGCCTGAGTCTACTGCCCTCTGCTCTGTGCTCATTGGGTGACATCTCAGGACCTCCTCTCCCTGTGAGGCTTCTGCAGCCCCCACCCCCTCAGCTTCCACCAGTTTTACCCCCAGGGACCCAAAAGGAGGACACAATTTGCATGAAGGGTCATTTCTGCCCTCCCAGGAGAGGAGAATATAAGAGAGACTTTGTGTGGTTCTCTCCCTCATGGGCTCAGAGCAGAGTGTGGGCACCTCCACCATGGCCTGGACCCCTTTCCTCCTTGTTCTCCTTGCTCACTTTTCAGGTGACTGAGGGGACCTGGAGTAGTGACTATGGGACACACCTTGGTCACCTTTTTTCTCTCTGACTGAGAACACGCTGTGGGAAATAACCTCATCTCACATCTGTGTGTCTCCACTCTTCTGTTCCAGGGTCCTGGGCACAGTCTGGGCTGACACAGGAAGCCTCGGTGTCAGGGTCTGTGGGACAGAAGGTCACCCTCACCTGCACTGGAAACAGCTACAGTATTGGAATTTTTGGTGCAGCCTGGTACCAACAGGTTCCTGGTGCTGCCCCCAAAACTGTGATGCTTGGACGTACTCGGCCCTCAGGGATCCCAGATCGGTTCTCAGGCTCCAAGTCTGGCAGCACAGCCTCTCTGACCATCACGGGCCTGCAGCCCGAGGATGAGGCTGATTATTACTGTTCCACATTAGACTATAGTAGGAATCACACAGTGCTCCAGCCCCATAGGAACTGAGACAAAAACCTGCCCTGTTCCCATGATCAACCCATCGTGCCTGCGACAGATGAAGGAGGTGATGTGGCAGCCCCTAGGCAGGGGTGTCCGACATTTTGGCATCTCTGGGCAACACTGGAAGAGGTGGAGTTGTTTTGGGCTGCACATTAAATACATTGAGACACGTAATCACACACGCAAATCTCATAACATTGTAGGTAAATTTATGACTTTGTTGGGCCACATTCATAGCCATCCTGGCCGCATGCAGCCCACAGGCCCCGGTTGGACGCCCCTGCCCAGAACGTCTGACTCCAAGGGTCTGACTTTGTGAGCAAAAACCCACCTAGAGAGTTGGTGGCAGCTGATTCTCCTCATAATGTTCTTCATAACTTTATTAAGATATAACTTGCATTCCATAAGTTTCACCAGTTCATTCATACAATACAACATCATTTAGCATATTTACAGAGTGGTATTACCATCCCATGTTCTAATTTTAGGACATTCTCATTATCTCTCAGAGAAAGTCCCCACCATCAGTAGTCACCCCTCATCACACCTCCGTGGGTGCCAAGCCACTCCCGACGCACTTTCTGCATTTACACGTTCCCTCTCCCAGACACTAATATAGATGGAAGCAGAAAATAGGTGGTCCTCAGTGACTGTCTTGTGTCCTTTACAATTCTTTCGAACCATGTGCTTGAGGTCTAATCTGTGCCGGGGCATGGGTCAGTATCCTTGTTTTTGGTCAAATAATACCACAATGACTGAGCAGGCTGGTGTTTGTTGTCCGTCACCTGCTGATGGGCATGGAGTTGTTTTTGCCTTTTGCCACCTTGCACAGTGCTGCTGGGAACATCTGTGTCCGATTTACTTTGTTTTGACTGGATGTGTGCTCTTGTTTCTCTTGTGCAGACACTTAGAAGTGGAGTTACCGAGACACGTGACGATGTTCTGTTAAGATTGTGAGAGGCTGTTAGATGTTGGTCACTATGGCTGGATGGTTGACTTTTCAACCCGCCAGGTGTCAGGGCCTGATTTCTTCACATCTCCCCAACACCTGTTAACCTGTCTCCCTTTATTACAGCCCTTCTAGTCTGGTGAGTGGTACCTCACAGCAGTTTCAGACAGCAGCACTGATCGACTGCCCTTGTGCCTGTCCCGCCCAGGAATCAAACCTGCAACCCAGGCACGTGCCCTGATCAGGAATCACAGCAGCCACCTTCTTGCTCTGCAGAACGACACCCAACCAACTGAGCCACACTGGTCAGGGCTCTTACTGAGTTTTGAATTGTTTTCCTCTAGTGACCAATGACATCTTTCCATGTGCTGTAGTTATTGTTTTTCTCAAGTTTTGAACGTTCAAGGCTCTACCGTATTTTATCTGAATTATTGCTAGAATGACTCACTCAAACAGTGTTCATCCCTACACAGCAGGAATTAAGAAGAGAATCCCTCTCACAGACAGTGGGATGGGCAGCATTCCCAGGTGAGGACCACAGTACAGGAAAGTCCTGTGGAATCTGCCTGTGATGGGCACTGCATCTGTAGCACTCTCAGGGGCCCTGTGAGCTCCGGGCTCTGGCTCTCACACCTGCCTCACGTTCCTTCCTTCCCAGTTCCTAGAATTCTTTCTCCAGCCTGATGTCCAGGTGTAAACAGAGAGACTGCCACACGTCAGGAACAAATCTGTGTGAAGTCTTCTGGGCACAGGACAAGAGACAATTGGTGATGAGAGAGTTCTAGCAACTGGGCCTGAGCAGACAGAGGGCTGGGGCTTCCCCATGTCATGACCCAGATCCTTCTGCTCCTCACCCTCCTCATTCATTGGACAAGGAGCTTCATTGTGGGGGAGTGAAGGATGTCCCTGGGGGACAGTCTCACTGCCCTTTACTTTTGTCATCTGGACACAAGAAGTGGGTTATTTCAGTCTTCCTACCACCTTCTGTCCCCAGTCCCAGTGTCCTGGGTTAGACAGTGCTAATCCTGCCTTCGTGCACGTTCTCTGGGTGTGTGTGTATGTGCACGTGAGTGTGTCAGGGGGATGATCTCTGACACTGAGTCTGAGCCAGAAGCATAAGGACGCATTTCTGGGAAATCCTCAAGAAGGTCTTCCAGGATGCTCTTCCTATGGAGTGGCCATTCTCTGTCTCCTAGCTTTATTAATAAACTCACTTTCACTTTAAACTCTAAAGAGGAAGGTATTTCAAATACCTGAAATAGAGGTATATAGTCTAATCTAATTCACTAATTATCAAAAAAGCAGAAACCCCCCAACAGGAACAGTCTGAGGTTTCAAAATTATAGGACATCATTTATGAGCATAGGTGGACAAATACCTCAACAAACCAGTAGAACCCATGTTATATCAAGAAAGACTTGCTTGACCACGAGGGAGGACACGGGCTGAAGCTAGGGCTTATGGGATGTTTCTGAGGAAGGGGAACACGGATTTTGGAGGGAGAACAAATATGAAGAAGTCCTGAACCACATGGGAGATGCCCCACTCAGAGCTCTCACAGGTGTTGCTGTGACCCACCATAAGAGGACAAGATGATGTAACCAGACATGATGTCACGGACTCGTTGATACTGCAGCTCATGGTCCATGAAGTGCATCAGCAGGGTTCTTTCAGATGCACAGCTCAGTCCAAAGGAAAGCTCTTACCTGGGTGAGGCAGCATCACCCCAGAGCCACCAGGGGGCGCTGCGCTCCACCTTCCTGCCTTGTGATGGGTTCCTGGGCCCCCCTGGGTTCCTCTCCCATATGCGTTCTAACAACCCTCAGTTCAGCACTTCCTCCCAGTTGCAGCCCAGGTTTCCCCACAGTAGAGAACTGCTTTCAACCCTAGTGTCTCAGACAATTTCCGAAGGAGGCTCAGAGCTCCCTGCAGAGGTCAGGAACCCTGCAAGCAGTGGTGAGGGCCCAGTGAGTTCACCAGGACACTCATGGTCAAGGCTGTGGTTTTTTACTGTCATATATTCTGATTACATGTCTGGCTGGTCCAGTTCCCCCTTATTTCAGTGACAGTAATTCCTACTAACTTCTGGAAACGGATGTTATGTATATATTGAGATATTTCAATTACCTCTCCAATGATTTATTTTTACCTTCAATTTTAGATTCTTCTCCTTTCAAGATGTATACTTGAAAGGATGTATACTCCTTTCAACCTATGTACTTATATAATTGTCTCTATTGCATCCAATACTCATTTGGTTACTATACACATACAGTATTTCAGTAGGAATCATTTTATCTTATGTAAATTGAGCATCATGAACACAATGATGAGAATAAAAAGTACATTCAAATTTCATTATCAGTTTACTGGCAATTAAGAAATAAATATGAAATTACACTTTTGATTTCATACTGTGATGAAAACAATTGAGGGAATTATCTTCACCAAATACTGAAGCAATGTCATCTCCTGCCACCTTCCCTCCCCCCAAGTCTCCCTCCTTCCTGTCCATTCCCTCTTCTCCGCAGCGGATGGTGGGGACCCAGGTGGTTAAAATGCCCCCTGGTGTTCACACCAACAACTCTAGGCACCACGTGACTCTCTTGTTTCTAACTATCAGGCATATTTTCCTTATTTTGTTATAACCCTTCTTTGTTGGGATAAATCTTGTAATTTGATGGCGATGCTGTTGCCTTTCTCCTCAAAGCCTGCAGCCATGTGGAGGACACTCTGGGCGCCATGACTGCAGGGAGCTGAGGGGAGCTGGCACCCACACCTGGGGGACAGCTACAGCCCTGGTCCCCTGACTGCTGCACCCACAGAGCTGACAGGGCTGTGTCAGTGGGAGACTCCTGTCCCTTCACACCCCTGACACTAGCTCTGCGGTTCCCTAGTGGTCTCAGTGCTGGAGGCAGGACACCTGCTAAGAACCCACAGGGAGGGCAGGAAGGGGTTTTACCAGAGAGGCCAGAGCATGGTCAGATGGATGGGGTTAGGTTCGGGAAACACAGAGCCTCTGGGGATGAGACTGCACACAGGTCACAGGGGAAATTAGGACTGAGGTCCCCGGGGACTTAGGGAAGCTGCTTGGGTGGAAGACATCCAACCAAATGCCTCACTCAGTGTCTCAGTCACTGTGCAGTCACTGCTGTGTGGAAGGTGCCAGCACCTACCTCTTTCAATATAACCCCCAGGGGACATTAGGGTGACTTTGGGGCTGGAAGACAGAGGAAGCTGATTTGCATGAAGCACATTCTCCTCTTAATGGGTCTGGGAGGCAAGAAAAGGTCCCAGGGACACCTCCTTCCACCCCAGGAGTCTGAGGAGGCCGTGTCCTGTGAGTGTCCCCACCATGGCCTGGACGGTGCTCCTGCTGGGACTCCTCACTTACAGCTCAGGTCAGAGGAAGGGACTCTGCACTTTTGGGGGATGCACCAAAGCGCAGTCTCAGGGTGATCTTGTCTCTTATAACAACACCCATGTCTTTTCTGTTGGTTTCAGGTGTGGATTCTCAGACTGTCGTCACCCAGGAGCCATCACTGTCTGTGTCTCCAGGAGGGACAGTCACACTCACCTGTGGCCTTAGCTCTGGCTCAGTGTCTAGTAGTAACTACCCCAACTGGTACCAGCAGACCCCAGGCCAGGCTCCCCGCACGCTCATCTATAGCACAAACAGCCGACCCTCTGGGGTCCCTGAGCGCTTCACTGGATCCATCTCTGGGAACAAAGCCGCCCTCACCATCACGGGGGCCCAGCCTGAGGACGAGGCCATTTATTACTGTGCTCTGTACACGGGTAGTTATCCTTACACAGTGATGTGACCTCATGGGGAAGTGCAACCAAAACCTCCTCCTGTGCTCAGAATGGCTCAGCTTTAGTGACAAGGAGAGAGAGGGTGGGAATGCTCAGCACACTGAGGGGAGGGGCTCCAGGGCCCCATTCCCATGTCCAGTGGCTCCTCTTCACGTGCTTCCTCCATCTCCCCAAGGGTGTGCCCACCCCGTGACCCTGGCAGAGTGGGCTTCCTGTCTTCCCCTCTGCCTAGAACCATGAGGGGGCAGAAAGCTGAGTGCAGACACATTAACCATCAGAGGGACTCAGAGCCACACTGGCCTTTGTAATCCTGCCTGTGTTCCAGGAGCTTTAACAAGTCATCCTCTCATGTACTGATTTCACACTATGTTTGCAGGAATGTTTTATTAGCATTTAAGTGAGAGTGTCACTGGGAGCTTGCAGGTGATGCTGGTCCCCTGACAAGGCCTGCTGGGTCAGAACTGTGTGTGAGCAAAATCTGTGTTTAAGCAAGTCACTTACACTTTTTTAGGAACACTAAAGTCTGAAAACTGCCTCTACCTTTATTATTATGAAATTGTTCCTGAACACTTTTGTTTGAACTTTACTCAAGTTAAATTTCAGGTCACAATCTTTCCTATATCAACCTTCCTAAATCTGGAACCTTCAGAAACAGGTTTAAAATCTCAGTTATCAGTGAAAACTGTGACTTGATTTCCTTTATTCTTGTTTTTAAATTGAAAACTGCAACCACAAGTTGAGAGGATTTCCATGACTTACATGAATATTGATGCTCTGAGACAACACCTGTTAGAAGTGCCTCCCAGGAACCCCTCCCAGCCCCTGGG
The DNA here is from genome assembly GCF_021234435.1 of Artibeus jamaicensis. Lineage (NCBI taxonomy): Eukaryota > Metazoa > Chordata > Mammalia > Chiroptera > Phyllostomidae > Artibeus > Artibeus jamaicensis. Next base: position 119,194 of record NW_026521245.1, on the reverse strand, counting down.
TCCCCCCTTGGCACACGGACAGGTGAGGGGCCACAGGCGGGGTCTCCACACCAGGCTGCCTCGGGCGCCTGGCACTGGGCAGTGAGGAAAGATGCGGAGAAGGAAACTGTCCTTTTATTTACTGTTCTGACCTTTGTTAAAAAATTCTCAGAAAAACTTTAGTTCAAGTCAACACAGAATATATTTTAAAGAAAAAGTGTAATATCTAGCATGTTAGAAATATATGTAGTTATCTGTGATTGTTTTCTGTAGCACTTAGACATTAGAGATTCCTGGACAGGTCCTAAGAATCTAAAAAATATATATTGGGAATTTCATAAAATATAAATCCAACCTGCACTTTAGTTAATGTTGTCTCACCAATTTTAGCATCTCAGTTTGTAAAAATGACACTAGTTTATCAAGACCATAATGTTAGAAAAAATATGGGTGATAGTTATGGAAAAGTTTTATTTGCTAACATTTTGTCTGTAAGTGCAACATTTTCACAATGCTGAAAGTTTGTGAACACACACAGAGGAATGAAAACACACTCCCTTCTCCCCTGGGAGGGTGGAAGTCCAGGACCGACCCCCGGGCAGTGCAAGGCTCCTGGGCAGAGAGTCAGCCTTTCACATGCAAACCACGGCCACCTGTTCTATGTTCATGTTCATCTGTGCTCAGGAAAAAATATGAAAATATGAATCATGTTTACCAGGCACTTTTTTATATATAAATACTCTCTGCAGAACCAGAAAAGGAAAGGCTCTCATTCATGCAAGGGCTGAAAAAAAAATTAGGATTCCATTCCATGAGGATTTCAGGATTGAGTCCCTGTGAAGAGCCCCATTGTTCCCAGAGTCTCTTTAAGTATAAACTCCTGGCTGTGCAGCCAAAGCAACTCCATCTGGAACCCAACCTGCCATTTTGACTCCTGCTGCCCCTGCCCCCCCAGCAGGCACAAAGACTCTGTGATCCTCCCTGGTCTTTATCTGTCTCTACTCCAGCTCTGGTGACAGAGCTTGGCTCACCTGAGAGTGCCCCACTCTCAGATTAAAGACAAGTTCCTTTCCCAGCAGGTAGGCTCACCAGTTCAGAGAAACAGCACATAGTCTGGGGGTGGCAGTGGAAGGCACAGAGCAAATCCACGTGGTCCTGTCTCTGCCCGAGATGCACCTTGAGTGGGACCTCCCTTCCTGAGCTCCTGATGGAATGATGTTGTCAGTCTCCTTGTCTGGTCTCCTGGGCCAAGGAAATGTTACATACACTGGACCTAGTCAATCAAAGCAGAAGTAGACTTCAAATGTGAGAAGAAGAGGGCAGACTTCCTACGTAGTCAAACTGGGGGAACAGACTGGTTTGGAGTCCTTGGGTCCTTATTACCTCCGTGTAGACAGAGCAGATAGGTGCAGAGAACTCCATATTTCCAACAACTAATATACAGACAAAATGGGAGATAGAGAGATAGATAGATAGATAGATAGATAGATAGATAGATAGATAGACAAATGCTCCTAGAAGACCCTTTCCTTCTAGCAGAATAACCTGGTAATCAGATGCCCACTCAGAGAAAATCTTTGAGACTACACCCAGCCATTGCCCTCCCACGACCTACACCCCCATCCAGGGATGTCAGCCATAAGGGCCAGGGTGTGGGTCCCCATTCCCTCCCAGCACAAGCTGGCACTGTCCCTTTGCCACCTGGGACTGTGTGGGTGATTCAGGGAAGGCTCACTCCCTCCCATTAGAGATTCAACAAGCCTCAGCCAGGTAGGGCCAGTTGAAGCTGGTTAGCACTCCAGTTCTCCCACCCATGATTCTGGCCACCCAGCAGGGACCTGAACTTGAACCTCACCCCTCAGCAATGAGACTGGATGAGGGGTTACAGGCCAGAGCTAGTGTGCACTCCTGTGCCCCTTGCTTGTAACTGTGGGACCCAGTGAGGAGCTAAGCCTTGACAACCCAGTTGCATTCAGAGATCTGAGTAAGGGGTGGGGGGCAGGGGAGTGGGCCATGCAGGGACCCCCAACCCTCCTTGTGTCAGTGATGCCCGAGAGACCCAGTGGGGAACTGGGTGGCCAACGCACTGAGCACAGCAGCTCCCCTCCTTCCTGTGCTTCCCTCCCTGAGTCCACGGAGCCGGGCTGTGGGACTGACTCACTCTAACTTGAAGGGAACCAGCTGGTGACAGTCAGTGCCCCACTGTCCCCAGGAAGGTGTCAAAGCAGGGGAGTCAGTGCTCCAGCTTTGGTGGGGCCAAAGGGAGCTGAACACCCTCCCCTGACCTCTGCTGCAGCTCAGCAGGCAGGCGGCCTGATGGAAGACAGAGGAAAGGGGACTCAGGGGCCCCTGATGTGGTCTCCCAATGGCCTGGACCCTGTAAGAAATAACACTGGTCATACCCAGAACCAGGAAAATGAAAACTTGAAGACACCAAGAAAGTCTACTAAAACCAATACAGAAATTATTCAAATAATTAAATTATATGACAGTTTTCTTTGGGAATAGTCATAAAATCCATGTAACCAGCAGCTACAGACATTCTTGTAAGAAATGAAAAAGGAGAAACTCAAATAGCAGCAGACATGATAAAATGACACCAAATGGAAGTGTAGAAATAAGAAATAACAAAGATGAAATTTTATAAACCAGTAGAGGGACCAACGATACTTAAAGTTTATCAATTGTTTTATTTGTTTCTTATCTGTTTATAGATTGATTGATCATTGAAATGAAAACTGGGCTCCCATTCCTACTGCACAGCTCCCACCACTATGAGTAATCTGTGGAGGACGTCACCAGGGGGCGCTGTGGGTCTTCTCAGAGATGCAAGGCCTGAAACTGACCCAAATGGTTCTAATTCAATGGGCCTTGTGCCCACATTCATGGCCTCGGAGTGCCAGCAGGTGCTTCCTCTCAAGGGACAGACTCAGAGCTCACAACAAACCCAGCCTCCTCCTGAGAGTAGACCTATTAACTGGGCCCAGGACCCAGAATTGGATGGTGCTGTGGGCTCCTATTTGCATAATGTCCCAGCAAACACACCCCTGACCCAGGGACCTGAGGAGGAGATAAAGGGACACCCAGAGACCAGCCCCAGCCTGAGGCCAGGGGATTGGGAAAGTGCCCACCATGGCCTGGACTCCTCTCCTCCTGCTCCCCCTCCTCACCCTCTGCCCAGGTCTGTGGATGCTTCAGAGACCAGCCTTTGCAGGGATCCCTCTGCCTTTACTCTTCATTCCTGACATGTGACTGTTTTCATTTCAGGGTCCAGGTCTCAGGCTGAGGTGACTCAGGAGCCCTCCCTGACTGTGTCCCCAGGAGGGACAGTCACTCTCACCTGTGCCTCCAGCACTGGAGCCGTCAGCAGCAGTAACTATCCACACTGGTTCCAGCAAAAATCTGACCAAGCCCCCACCACACTGATTTATAATACAAACAATAAACTCTCCTGGACCCCTGCCCGGTTCTCAGGCTCCATCCTTGGAGGCAAAGCTGCCCTGACCCTGTCGGGGGCCCAGCCTGAGGACGAAGCTGACTACTACTGTATTCTGTGGCACAGTGACCATTGCCACAGTGTCATATGCAAAGGAGGAAGTAAGACATAAACTCTGGTTCAGCCACAGCTTTGTTTCTTCCTGTGGGTGCAAAGCTGAACAGAAGCCCTAGAAAATGTGTCTGGTGAGTGAAAGGTGTGAACCTCTGGATGTCAGAAGGCAGACCACCACCGAGACAGCCTTTGCCCCAACTCCTGCTGCTCATGCCCTTGGGTGACCCCTGCCTTGAGTGTGGGCTGCCCTGAGTGGGGACAGAGACAGAGGCTGTCAGGGGACAATGAGAAGGCATGAGCACATCCTGGCCAAGGCCCAGCAAGAGCTTGTTTGGCCTGCACTTGGACAGGGTGGTTGACAGACAAACCCTCAGTTGGAGAGCTCATCCAAACACTGTCACCTGGATGCAGAGAGCACAGGGACTTCCTGGAATGGGGACAGAGAAGGAAAAGAGTGCTCTGGAGATGTCACTCAGCAGGTCAGTGGGCGTCCCTGGGTCAGAGAGCTGCAAGGGCAGCAGCCCTGTGAGGACAGTGGTGGCCCCAGGGCTGGTCTCCTCAGTGGTGAGTGGGTGGGGAGCACAGGTGACAGGGTGTGCAATGCATTCGGCCTCTGATTGGCTGAGAATAATCTCTCCGGGTGCCATTCCCCTCAACTGGATGTATACAAAATTAATTCAACACTCAGAATCCCAGCCTGCTATGAAGAGGTGATAACAGAAACACAAAAATGCAGAGGTCATCAAATCACACACTGATGCTGATTCTGACTCAAACGTGTAAGAAAGAGAACACAGCAGGCTGCCTGCTCTGTGGAGGGGGCAGGGGATGGAGGGAGGGAGCAAAAATGAAACACAAACACAAGAGAAAACTCCTGGACACCAACAACAATGTGGTGACTGCGGGGTTGGGAGGGGACAGAAGAGGGTATGAGAAGGATAAATTGTAATGGAAAAAACACAACGGAAACTGAGCCTACACTGCACTGTTAGCTCAGGACAAGGGGGAATGGCCCACTGCTTCCCTGGTTGCAAGTCTCATGGGGACCCCGAGCATTTAGGACAAAGAGCAGAGACACAGAGCCTGGGTGTGCTCCAGGGAGATGGGCCCAGGGACCCTTTGTCCTGAGGGGGTTTTATCTCAGCAGGGGGTCTGAATAGAACATTCATCAACTTTCTAGGTGTCCTGCAATGTGCTGATCCATCAAAATGTGTGTTTGGAGGGGTCAGGATGTTTTCTGGTAAGCTCTATTTTTAAGAACAATTTCAAGAGGGGCCACTATGAATGCCGGTTTCTCCCGGGATGGTCTGCCACGTGTGACCCTTTTGCTCCTAGTGTCCTTGGTGAGGTAACATAAAACCTAGAGATTCATTCGCTGGCTATAATTGCACAAACTCTCACCTTGTTTAATTTTTTTCTCTCCATTTTCCGTATTCCACTTGTCAAGCAAATTCCTTCACTCCATCCATCCTCCCTCGGCCCCACTTTAATAGAACACCCAACACGATGGCTGGACAACACCTGTGATGTAGAAACACCGGACCCGTGACTATGGGCGTGGGGCTCTGACCTGACCTGGAGCATTGTCTGGACCCCAACACCACAAGGGGAACAGAGGAGAGGCTACTCCCTCCGTCAGTGTTGGGGTCCATGAGGGGCACCTCTGCCTCCATTTCCCGCAGTGCTGTCTCTGTGGGTTCTCACATTGCTGCAGGGAGATGAGGAATATTTGTGCCAGGGGAACAAGAGAAATAAATCCTAACGTTTCCGAGGTCAGCTTCTCTGGGAGAAGCTATACATGAAGAGAAAAGTCACCAAACTGGCAGGGACAGTGGACTCTGGTTATCAGCATGTGGTGGGGCTGCTTTCACAAAAAGGGGGTGAGAAACGCTGAGCTTGGCCTTGGAGAGTCTCTCCTCCCTGCTTGAAATGGGAAGAGAACAGCTACAGCAACATCAAACACTTGTCCTCAGAAGGAAGTGGATTTGAGCACAGACCCCTGGAGAGTGAGGTTCTGAGCCACCCTACCAGGTAGCCACCTGGACCTGGTGATTGGAAAGGGCAGGGGAATCAGCATGGGAGGTGAAAGGAGGGGACAAGTAGCATCCTGATAGCTTGAGACCAACTCTAGCAGCAGACATTACAGTTCATCCCACAGATGAGCCCCTGCAGCTTGCTCAAATGTCCCGGGAAGAGCTGCTCGTGAAACAGATGACAAAAGTTCATGGATCTAAGTGGTACAAGGGCGGACCGTAGGGGATGGAGCACTGTCCTGCTGTGATTGTTTCTTCCAGAACTGAGTGTCCTTGCCCCATGACAGAGGGTTGCCATCCAGCAGGTCTGAGCTGACAGGTCCTGTCTCTCAATTTGGATAAGAGCCCCCCTATGATCTCCTGGGGAAAGGACACTCAGGATGTGAGCTGACAGATGTGAAGAGTGTAATTGAATGAGACTCAGATGTTCAGGGTTAAGAAACATTTGCAAACAGGAGCCATTTGTGTTTTTTACAGACTACAGATGGGGAAGGTGAGGCAGGAGATGGGTATCAGTTCATGGTAGGAGCCCGGATACCTTGAATGAGACACTAAAGATTTTTATTTAATCATGATGGGGAGGCAACGATTAGGAGTTTTATAAGCAGAGAGGGGCTTCATCATACGCATACATTTAAACTATCACTGCGACAATAATGCAAAAAATTAAATGAAGCAAAGGAAAGGGTGCACAGTACCAGAGGGAGATGCTGTGCAAGGCCCTGGTGAGTGAGACGGGACGTGCACTGAGCCCCCTGGGGCACTGCAGCAGGGACAGAGGACGAGGACACACTGTGGGAGGCCCTTGAGACCAGCACTGTCCATCCTTGTGAGGCCCATGTGTCTCCTCCCTCAGGGGCCACCTCCAGATCTGAGGGAGATCACAGGTCAGCGGGGATTCCAGCTCCATGGGGACATTTGTGATGACAATGACTCTGTTCACTGTGGGGTTTCCCACTGGTGTAGATGCTCCATGGGACCTGAGATGTTAAACGTTTTCATGTTTTCTTGCCAATGTATCTACACATTCAGAACACAGGCTGGCATGAAGGACAAACTCAAATATGTTTGTTGAGTGAATATATCTGGCACCTAAATGTGTAATATTGTAAAAGACACAGACCTGAGGCCCATGGAAAGATTTCTGCTTTCTGGACATTTTGACATGGAGGTTCTGAGTTAGTTCTAGAGGAAGTGTGAATAATTTGACCCCAGGTGTCAAAAGCAGGAAAGTGCCACGAATTTGAGTCCTCATGTTCTTAATTAACCATGTAGGTGAGGTACTGGTCCCAGGGCTGCGGAAGGTGATGGTACAAGAGACCAGGATCCAGGGGCTCACGCAGGGAAAACAGAGAAGCCGTGATGAGTGGTCAGGAGCTGAGTGAAGAACCACAGGGACAGGGACACAGCAGGGGAGACTGTGAGGACCACAGACAAGCTGCATGAGCCTACACAGTGCTGAGTGCGGGTCAGGTGGGTGAAAGTGCACTGGTGCCTCCCTTCACTAAGGTCCTGTGATGTCATCATTTGTCCACGCATGTTCCATAGAGAGAACCACATGGCCCATCAAACTCTAGTATCCACCTTCACATCCCAAACCCCACAAACTGCCATGATGTGAAAATTCTTGAGAAAAAGGAAGATGGGTGTGTGTGGTCTGAATCCACAGAGGAGAGGCTTTTGCAAAGCGAGGTGAGGGCAAAGCAGCCTTCAATGATGAGGTGAGAATTTGTGTCACAGTCTGGACGTCATTCCACCCAGCGTGTCGTTCCGTGAATCACAGAGCTGCACAGTGAGGACCCATCGTCCCTCCCCCACTTTCCATCAGCTCATCGATGACATCAGCCAGCCCTTGGGAACATGGAACACAAGTCAGTGAGGAGACAGTCATTGGAATTAACTGCTTTAATGCACAAGAGTTTGAGAACATTAAAAGGTATGTGCATATTGAAGAGTACACATATAGTATATGTATGACTGGGACAAATGTGCAAAATAAATATGGCAGCATATGCAGATACTACAAATGCAGAAGGAGAGCAATCAACCCTTGATGTAAATTCTTGACTTACACTGGTAAATGCTAAGTACACCCACATGTTAGTTCCTCACAAATCCCTGGATATTCTCTGTTCCCTACCAAAATTCTAAAGCCTTGCCCTGATTTGAACATGTCACCAAGCTCACTTTCTGAAACATTCTCTACACACTGGTTTCACCGCCTCCCTCTTGTCTGACTCTGAACCTCGTGGAACCTCAGGGGGTCACTTTTTCTACTGTGTATTCTGGGGATGCTGACATCTGACATTCTTGCTTCCCATAGAGCAGAACACTTTCTGCTCTGACCTTTATGTATGACCTGATCTTTATCCATTCACCCATCAACCATTACTTAGGTGATTTCCACATGTTGGCTATTGTATAATAATGCTGCCCTGGATCTGGGGTTGCACATGTCTTCTAGAGCTGCTTTAGTTTTCTTCTGATAAACACCCACAAGTGGAATTCTGGATCATAAAGTCTTTTCAGTTTTAGGAATGAAGCCCAAGGGACCATGTGCAACCTGCTGAGCTGCAGAGACCAGCAGGGCTCTTAGGTCTTCAGGCCATGGTGAAGAGTGTGGGTTGCCACCAGCAGGGGGCGCTGTGGGAGTGTCCTCTGGCCCCTACACAGCTTCTCAGACAGGGCCCTTTATTTGGTGGAGCCTGGGGCTGGGGAAGGGGCTGGAACTCACTGCCTCTTACCCTGCAGATGGGTCCTCTTTGGCCTGGCAGATCCTCTGAGCAAAGACCTTTGTGTTCTCTCAGCAGGTGCTTCCACCCCAGGCTTTTTCTTTCTTTAGTGATATCTTGCCATTACCATTTAGTCCCCCTTAATCACCCGGCCCCCCACAATCACCCTGCTGTTGTCTATGTCCATGAGTCCTTTTTCCTTTTTGTCTCAGTCCCTCCACCCTCTGACTCCCCCCTCAGCTGTCACCTTGGTCTTTAATTAAGAGTCTGTCTCATTTTCCTTATTAGTTCAGTTTGTTCATTGGATTCCACATATGAGTGAAATCACATGGTATATGTGTTTCTCTAACTGGCTTATTTCACACGGCATAATATTCTCCAGGTACATCCATACTGTCATAAAGGGTAAAATTTTCTTCATTTTGATGGCTGAGTACTGTTCCATTGTGTAAACGTCCCATAGTTGTTTCATCCACTCATCTGCTGATGGGCAATGAGGCTGCTCCATTACTTGGTGAGTGTAAGTAACGGGGCAATGGACACAGGGGTGCTTATGTTCTTCAAATTAGTGTTTGAGGTTCATTCAAATATGCGCTGTAAGGCCATCGTACCGTGAATGCACCCAATCTTGTCTTATTACTGTGATTTTTCAAGGGGTAAAGCCAACCTCCATCCCCTCTGTCTGGGGTGTGAGCTGAGCTCCAGCACCAGGGCTCAGGGAGGGGCTGGGCAGCCCCTGGATGGACACACATTTGCATGGACAGCCCCTCCCCTGGCAGGGGGTGGGGAAGAAAAGGAGGCCTGGGCAGCCCAGCCCCACTGTGGGCTCAGGGGCTGTGAGCACCATGGCCTGGACCCCTCTCCTCCTCCTGCTCCTCTCTCACTGCACAGGTAGGGACAGGCCTCGGGGACCAGGCACTCTGTTCCCAAGTTTATTTCGTTCCTTCTCCATCTCCTAAGAAGCTTCCCCTGGTTCTGCCCCACCACTGACAAGTGTCTGTGTCTTCAGGTTCCCTGTCCCAGCCTGTGGTGACTCAACCGCCCTCCCTCTCTGCATCTCTGGGAGCCACAGCCAGACTCACCTGCACATTGAGAAGTAACATCAATGTTGCTGAAAAAAGGATATTATGGTTCCAGCAGAACCCAGGGAGCCCTCCCCGGTATTTGCTGAACTACCACACAGACTCAGACAAGGGCCAGGGCTCTGGGGTCCCCAGCCGATTCTCTGGAGCCAAAGACGCCCCAGCCAACGCAGGGCTCCTGCTCATCTCTGGGCTGCAGCCTGAGGAGGAGGCTGACTATTACTGTGCGACCTGGAGCACTGATGCTTCTCACAGTGACTCACACAGATGGGGAAGTGGGACAAAAACCTTGGCCTGCCCAGGGTGACTATGGGTAGAGGTGGGTGTAAAAGAGGGTATAAAGGGATAAGGAGAAATGGACAAAACACAATTGGAAATGAACTATTTTTTTAAAAACCCAGCTTTCTCAGAGTCTTGTTCATGATCATTCAGTCCTTTAAAGGTGAATTGCACGTACACAGACTCTCCTTGGAATTGTGGCTGGTGCACAGTGTGTCCACTAGTCTACTCCCCACAGTACAGACTCTGCAATCCAGGGATCTGGGCAGAGACATCCCCGTCCCTCTAGGGCTGCTGTGCTCAAGTGGGCCCAGGAGAACTGTGTCTCAGGCACCAGGACCTCAGATACGAGATGCCAGGTGAGGACCCAGGCCTGGGAAGAATGGAAAAGGAGAGAACCTCAGAATAAATCTGAAGTCATAAAAAGAAACCAGATGAAAATGTAGAAACGAAAATGCAATAGATGTAATTTAAAAAGACAGCTCCCTAGAGGGAACAAGAATGTGGAATGCTTATTTGTTACTGTACTTATTTGTGTGTTGCCAGTTTACAGATTGGTGGTGGAAATCATTCACATCTTCATCAATATTGTGAAGACAATGTCAGCAGGGGGCGCTGTGGGTCTTTTCAGAGCTACAATGGCTGAATCAAACTCCGGTGGTTCTGATTAATTGGGCCTTGGGCTGATGCTCATGGCCCGAGTTAGAGGTGACAGCAGGTGCTTCCTCCAAGCAACAGACTCAGAGCCCAGAATGGCCCCAGCCTCCTTCTGTAGATGAAGCTGCAAACTGGGCCCAGGACTGAAACTGGATGGTGCTGTGAGTTCATTGTGTATAGGGCACCAAGGAGCACACCCTTTATCAGGGGAGCCGAGGAGGAGATAAAGGGACACCCAGAGACCAACACCAGCCTGAGGCCAGGGGATTTGGAACGTGCCACCATGGTCTGGGCTCCTCTCCTCCCATTCCCCCTTGTCACCCCTATACCCAGGTCCATGAACTCTTCAGAGACCAGCCTTTGGAGGAGTCCCTCTGCCTTTACTCTTCATTCCTGACACATGATTCTGTTTATTTCAGGGACCAATTGTCAGGTTGTGAGTCTCAGGAGTCCTCACTGACTATGTCCCCAAGAGGCACAGTCACTCTCACCTGTGGCTCTAGCACTGGGGTATTTTCCAGCAGTCACTGTTCATACTGATTCCAGCAGAAGTCTGGCCAAGCACCGAGGACATTCACTGATTTATGCTACAAACAAGAAGCAATTCTGGACACCCTGTCTCATGCCTTTGACCTCAGGGACCCTCCTCAGGAACAAAGCTCCCCTGACTCTCTTGGGGGCTTATCTGGGGGACAAGGGTGGAGCAGTACTGCCTATTACCCTGTAGGAGTGACTGACACAGTTACTACAGCAGAAGAGGTACCATCTGCCCTTTGAAAAGCCTGGACACAAACGTGGTCACGTGATGTGAAATCACACGTCCGACATCTGAATTCGCAGGGCACCTGGAATGCTGAGTGTCCACAGACAGCAGGGGAGTTATTGACATTGTCTCCGGTGACTTCGTGGGTCCCAACCATTTCTTCTGAAGGTTCTGTTTCTGGTTTGCAAAGTGTCTTCCAGGCACTTGTTGAAAACGGGAGTTTGTTCTTGGATGTATCTGGTTTTCCATGTTCCACTGATGGTTGGCGTGTCTCCATCTTCCCCTGTTTAGATTAATGTGGGGACAGGGGTAATGAGGAACCTGCACCTCACAGGGATGGTGTCCTGCAGAGACCGTGCCATGAATTCCTTTCTCTTTGTTGCAAGCAAAATGTACCAAGAAACTGAAAAAATATACTAGAAATACACTGATCTTTGCCATCCAAAAAATTAATGGCATTGTTGAGGCATTGTTGAACTGCTAGGTCAGTGCCAAGAGGATGGCACTGCACGTTAGGGAACAGCATTGCAGGGTAGGGAAGAGCATGTGCAGTTTTGGGAGCTGGAAGAGTCGTGGTGTAGTTGAAGCAAAGGAAGGTGAATGGTGGAGTTGAAAGGAGGGGAGCCGGCAGAGGGAGGCAGAGAGTCAGTCACACCTGTACTCGATCCTGGACACAAAATGATGAAGCCCCAAAAGGTGGCTGCTGGGTGGAGGTAATGCGAACGCCCAGCCAATACCGTGTCCCTATTTTTTGACACAGTGTAGACTCTCAGCCCCACCATAGCAAGAGGAGTGGGACCAGCAGTGATTAGGCAGGTCAGAGTGGGCATCTCGGGGGCTAAAGATCTGAGAGTGTGGAGAAGCCAGGATGCTGCCTTCAGGATTAATGCCAACTCACTCATGTAAATGTTATCATCGTCATCATCATCATCATTATTATCTAACTTCAGTTTGTGAAAGATGAGAATGCTCTCTTTTTAAATCTTGGTAACACGAATCATTTGTGTTTTATAAGTCACTACTGGTGTGATTTATAAATAAAATTAACAATAAGGAAAAGTTCCAAAACATCCAAAATAGACAATAAAACACGAATCCCCTGTATCTGTTAACTAATTTTAATAATTTTTCAGTTTATGAGCAACCTTGACATTGGTCCCCACTCCCATGCATAGAGGGTAGATTATGAATTAAAAGAAGTTTATAATGACTTACCATGTACTTAGTTATTTTTGGTTCATAAGTAGTTAAATGAACTAAAAAAGAAGAGGGAGGGGAGAAGTGTCACAGATTACAGTGAGTTTATCTTTACCGTAACTAATCTCTGACCTTGTGGGCAGCAGAGTGAAGGAAAGACAGGAAAACATCAAAGCGTGACCCTGAAATGGTGACCCAGATGCCTCGGTCTGGGGACAAGGACTCTACAACCCTGGAGGCAGGGCCTGTGACCACACTGGGTAATGAGAACAGGCAACAGTTAAGAACATTAAAAAAAAATCAGAGCCTCTTTTTTAAAATCAAGCACAGAGACTGAGAGTGGAATACAAGGTAAGGTGGGCGCCTGCCCGCTCTGAGTCTTTCTGGAAGCCACCACCTGGCCTGGCTGGTCTGCTGTCTTCCGTTTTAGCAGCGCGCCCGACCCTCCCAGCAAAGGGCTGAACCTCATACTTGAAGGGGTGCTCCTTCCGCGTGGTGCCCCAGATCCTCAGCTCCCCAGGGACATCTTTGGAGGCGATGTAGAACCTGTTGGGGGCGTACTTGGCAACGAGCACCTGATGGATATGCTTCCTCCAGATGTGAGCGGGTCTGAGTGGTTGTTGTTCCTTAAAAGACATGCTCTCCATTGGTGGAAAGAAAAGCACTGCTTTTGCAGTTGCTGCCCATGATTCTGGAGCTGGCCCTTGGCCCATGGAGGAGGAAGGTGAACACCATCCTGGTCTGCTGTGGAACCCTTGCCCACCTCTCTCCACCCCACGCTTACTTACACACTCTGGGAGCTTCCCTCACTGCAGGTCAGGTCTGGTCAAGGCCAAGGAGGGCACGGAGACAGAAAGGCAGGGCTGGACAGCTGGCTGTGGCGAGATACGGTTTTCTGAGTGACTGAGAAATCAAATGTGACCCAACATTTTCTTAAGTTTTATTGAGGTATGATTTTTTATTGAGATATAATTTATATATTATTTTCAGGTTTTCAATACAATGATTCACTATTTGCAAACATTGAGAAATGATCACTAGAGTAACTCTAGTTAATATTCTTTACCATATAGTTGGTTGTGGTTTTTTTCTTCTTATGATGGTAATATTAAGATATGCTCTCTTGGTACTGTGACTTTCAAATATGTTTATTAACTGCTGCTACCTGTTGGAAACCACCTGCCTGGTTTCAGGAGCTGAAACCCACCGTGGCTCAGGCTGAGTGAGACACCTTCGGACCATAAGCCACTAAGGAGACCAAGCTTATCTCCCTGGCAGGAGCTCAGCTTCTGCTGCTTTTTCCATAACGTGCCCCCAATGCTTGATCAGTTAGCCAGTGATGGGTAAGATTCCCCAAGGGGGGAACCACCTGAGACAGGCATGATCACGTGGAGGCCCCAGGGAAGGACTTGGGGGGCTATGGAGTAAAGGGGCGATGGACCCTCACCCCCCAGGTTTGATGAAGCCTGAGTCCTCAGTCTGTCTGTGAGAAGTCTCTGATAATTCCTTGGTTATCTGCCTCCTCTGCCTGACTTGAGCCTGGATACAATGACAGAGGGTGGTACAGCCTTGTGCTGGGAATGGCGGGCTTCCTGGGTAATTAGGCCTGAGAAGGAATAAGTTAAACACTGTCAGACCTGCTTTGTTTAGAACGCTTTTAGTTAGATCTTATCATCTGATAAGGGCCCGAGCAGAAAAAGAGTTTATGTCACCAAAGTTCTGTAGCCTTTTAGCTGACATACCCTGATTTAGAAGAGGCTCTAATGGTTCTTTGTATACTATATACTGTTTTCCACCTTAAAGTGATTAATAAGTTGTACCTGAACTCCTGTGCAAAAATCCCAATAAAAGCCTGACTAGGCAAGGGTCAGTGTGCTCTCCCTTGAGAGAGTTGCTGAAGCCCCTCCAAGCCACTCTCCCCTTGAGAGGGTGGCGAGGCCATTCTGGGGCTCTCCCCGCTTGAGGGAGTAGCCGTGCCGGCCCTTTTCCTCCACGGGACTCAGTAGTCCGTGTGAATTTGTCCCATGTCTCATCCATGATGCCGAGGGAACTGCTGCTCAGTGCATGCGTCAGTCACCATGTGGTGAATTGTAACCCCGTGACTCATTTATTGTATCACTGCAAGTTTGAACCCTTGCCCTTCTTCCCCCGTCTCCCCCACACCTGTGCCCAGCCTCTGGCAGCCGCCAACCTCGACTCTGTAACTGTGACAGTTTAACTTATTTCTTAGTCTAGTTTTTTGCTTTGTTTCCTCAGATTTCACACACAGGTGAGATTGTTGCTTTTTTTCTTCCTAATTCATTTTTTGTAGCATCATGTCCTGAAGGTCCGTCCATGTCGTTGCAATGACAAGATTCCATTCCTTTTCATGGGTGGACGTTATTCAGTGTATAATCTTACATAGCATTTTATATTCCTCATGAATAACACTACTTACCCATTCACCTACTTAAGGGTACTTTGATGGCTTTTATATCTTAGTTAATGTAATAATGCTGCCATGAATATTGGGGTTGCATATATCTTTTCAAAATAGTGTTTTTCTTTTCTGCAGATAAATACCCAGAGTTGGAAGAACTGGATCATGAGGTTGTTCTATTTTGAAAATTAGACCACGGATGTGTGAATAGAGACAGAGACCTGGGGAGCCACAGAAACCAGCAGGACTCCCAGGGCTCTGGGTCTGTGGGGAGGAGTGTGCTCTGTGACCAGCAGGGGGCGCTGTGGGACTTCCCTGGGGTCCCCACACAGCTGCTCAGTGAGGACCATTCAGGCAAAGGAGCTGGGTGGGGGTGGTGCAGGGTTGTTGGGAGACCCAGGATGTGTTCCCTGGTGCTTACTAAACAGCTATGTCTTCTATGTCCCGTCAGAGTCCTCTGAACAGAGACATTTGAGTTGTCTCAGCAGTTGCTTCGTCTAAGGGATCTTTCACAGTGTGAAATCAGTCTTCATTCCTTTCACTCTTGAGTGTGAGCTGAGCTCCAGCACCAGGGCTCAGGGAGGGGCTGGGCAGCCCCTGGAAGGACACACATTTGCATGGACAGCCCCTCCCCTGGCAGAGGGTGGGGAGAAAAGGAGGCCTGGGCAGCCCAGCCCCACTGTGGGCTCAGGGGCTGTGAGCACCATGGCCTGGACCCCTCTCCTCCTCGTGCTCCTCTCTCACTGCACAGGTAGGGACAGAATTTGACTTGCTGGGAATCTGCAATATCACTCCCAGCTTGCTCAGTATCTTGATAAACTTTACCCTGGCATCTTCCCCAGCACCTATGAATGTCCCTTTCTGCAGGCTCCCTCTCCCACCCTGTGCTGACTCAGCCGCCCTCCCTCTCTGTATCTTGGGGAGAAACAGCAGACTCACCTGCACACATAGAAGTGGCATCAGTGTTGGCAGCTACACCATACACTCATACCAGCAGAAGCCAGGGAGCCCTCCCAAGTTCCTCCTGCGGTATAAATCAGACTCAGACAAGCACCAGGGCTCCGGGGCCCCCAGTTGATTCGCTGGATCCAAAGACGCCTCAGCCAATGCAGGGCTCCTGACCATCTCTGGGCTGCAGCCTCAGGACGAGGCCGACTATTACTGTGGGAACTGGCACAGTCGTGCTCCTCACAGTGACTCACACACATGGGGAAGTGGGACAAAACCTTCCCATGGTTTGATTTACGACAATAGAACATATTCAAATAACTTGTAAATAGGTAAAATGTACTTTAAAGTACTTTTGATCCATCATGAGTTACTCACTTTTTTCTCCTATGTTTCTAAAGTCTCAGGAAGCAGAAACCAAACCAAAAACAAAACATTTATGACACAGCAGTGCTGCCATGCGCACTAAAACCAGAGCCTGTGGAACTTCCCTCTTTCCCTTGAGATAAGGTAACAGCCCTTCCTGCCTTTCCCCTTGGTCTGAGCCCAGGACCATCCCAGCACGGGGACAGACGCTCACTGCACGGACTGTGTGCTGTTTGGGCTCAGAGCAGAGACTGTCCCATTCCCATCCCTGCCCCTGAGCACTGGGCAGGCCAAGGAGTACCATGTCTCAGGGCCTGAAACTCAGAGGTGAGTGAAGACTCAGGCCCAGGAGAAATCCAGAGGTAGAGCTACCCTGTAACCTTGCTGGGGACCTGAGTCTTTAGTTGTCAAGTTCGGGTAGAAAAGAAGCTCACAGAGGAAATATGGGTCTTGAGCCTACATATCTCTTCGGGTCACAAGGTGGTGGGGGAGGCTCCACAGCATCTGGGAAAATGCTGATCCTGCTGCAGGTCACGTGGGGGAAGTGGGTGCATGGATGAGAGGCTCTCACAGCTGCCACCACTCAGGATCATGGGGTCATTGTGAGTGGGTTTCCTGAGCCCACATGCTCTGACTGTGTCCCCTCTCCTCTCAGAAGAAACTGAAGATTTCAAAAACTCCAGGGTGTGGGCTGGTTGTGGGCCAGCAGGAGCAGGACATGTCTAGGGTGTTCCTGGGTCACTACCGCTGGGAAGCTCTTGATGAGCCCAGGTACACCACCCCTTCTCCTGCACAGGGAGTAGTGAACCTACTGGTCCTCGGGGCTCCCAGACAGGTCTCTGACCTTGTGAACCAGGACAGAGGTCGTCGACCCTCAGGGGTTCAGCTTCTTCTCTGGCTCCTTCTTGGTGCTCAAGACCTTCCTGCCCACCTCTGGGCTCCAGCTTAATCAGGAGTCTGATTATCACTGTCACAGGACTCAGTACAACCTAAAGCCACCAAAGGCTCCCATTACCTGGGGAAGGGAGGGGAACATCTGCCCAGCTCTCCCCAGTGACCCATCACTGCCCTGTCCCTGAGTGTGATGAACACCAGCTCAAGTTTCACTTCTGCTGCCACTTGTACTAATGATTAGGAGACCTCCTGTTCTTACCTGGGTCTCTCTTTATGGCGTCAAAAAACCCCTGTCTTTCTGTTTTTCCTGACACAAACAGAATTACCATGTGACCAGCTTCAAAAACACTCCTTAGAGAGGCTTGTTAGAATGACAAGGGAGGCAGAAGTGCAGCTGCTGTGACCTGTTTCCCCAGAACCTGCTGCTCCCAGGAAAGCGCCTGAAGACCAGGGGCTGGTGGGAGACAGCGCGTTCGCTGTCAGTGCCGCACTTGTGGTAAAGTCAGTGCAACAGTCGAAATGGGATTCGGCCAGCTTCTAGTATTTTTATTTCAAAATACATGATCTGTACTAAAATCAAGAAATAATTTTCTTCAAAAGATAAAAATGCAGTTTATTTTCCACTCACAATGATACTAACATTGAATGTGAAACCACACCTATTCAAAATGTTGCTTCTTTGTTCACTGTGGTTGCTGCCCAAGGAAATGAGAAATCGGTTCTGTTGAATCCCGGGTGTGTAATTACATTATTTAAGTGCCTCATCAGTATAGTTTTACACCTCCAAAGTCAGGTTACTTTTTTGCTTAATTTTATCAACAATGAGGAAATAACTATTCTGTAGCAATTTTTTTTATTAAAAGGGGGAGGAAGGAATGGTTTCCAAAATATATCATGAGGCCAAGTGTTCTCTGTTCAGAGAACCAGAAATAACAGTTGAAAGTGAACACCCGCCTCCCATCTGTGATTCTGGTGGCCCAGGGGGAAGCTGATCTCCATTCAACCCAGGGCCCTCAGCAATGACTGAATGACGGGGTGCAAGGCAATGCTAGTCTGCAGCTTTGTGCCCCCTGCTGGTGACCGTGGGATGAGTGTGAGAGGAGCCTTGACTCCCCTGTGTTACCAGCACTGAAGAAGGGGCGGGAGGCAGGGGAGTAGATCCACAGTTGCCCCCTTGCTCCCTGGTGTCAGTGAGGACAAAAGGTCCCAGTGGGGAGCTGAGTGCCCACCCCCAGTGAGCCCAGCACCTTGACTCAGCCCTGTGCTTCCCTCCCTGAGGCCAGCAGTGCCAGAGCAGGGCACTTGTCTCACACCCCACTTGAAGGGAACCAGCTTGTGACAGACACTTCCCCAGGGTCCCCACAAGGTGTCAGAGCACAGAGCAGTGGAGTCAGGGCTCCACCTTTGTCCGGGTCAGTGGGAGCGGAACACACACCCTCCTGACCTTCTGCTCAGCCCCACGGGAGGGCGGGCTGATTAAAGGAAGAGAAAACGGGACCCAGGGGATCCTCCTGTGGTCTCCAAATGTCCAGATTCCAGTAAAAACACATCATTATATATTTTAAAAAGCAAACAGAAAGGTCACAGTTTGAATGAAAAATCTATTGATACTCATACTGACTTGATTCAGATGAGGAGAACTGTGACAGATATTATTTTGGCAATGATCCTAAACCCATGAGATGAGCAACAATGAGCGTTCTCAAGACAAATGGGAAAAGAGAAAAACTGAATTTAAATAGGAATCATCAGAAAACCAAATGGACATTATATTGTAGAACTGAGAGGCACATAAAAGGAAATTGAAAAAGGATACTTTTGGCAGCGAATCAGGACTATGACAACTTTTTTTCTCTTCTTGAATTCATCCTTCCTTCCTTCCCTCTATTGCCTCTCTCTCTTTTTCTTTTTCTGTTTCCCTCCCTCCTCCTTCCTTCCTTCCTTCCTTCCTTCCTTCCTTCCTTCCTTCCTTCCTTCCTTCCTTCCTTCCCTCCTTCCCTCCTTCCTCCTTCCCTCCCTCCTTCCCTCCTTCCCTCCTTCCTTCCTTCCTTCCTTCCTTCCTTCCTTCCTTCCTTCCTTCCTTCCTTCCTTCCTTCCTTCCTTCCTTCCTTCCTTCCTTCCTTCCTTCCTTCCTTCCTTCCTTCCTTCCTTCCTTCCTTCCTTCCTTCCTTCCTCCCTCCCTCCCTCCCCTCCCTCCTCCCTTCCACTTTCACCACCATTACTTTAACAGTTCTCAATACTATGAATGTTCCCCAGAGGACGACACTAGGGGGCGCTGTGGGTCTTCTCAGAGGTGCAAGGCTGAAACCAACTCAAATGGCTCTAATGGAAAGGGCCCTGTGCTCACATTCGTGCCCTGAGTTAGACCTCACTGACAGCAGGTGCTTCCCCTCAAGGGACAGACTGAAAGCTCACACAACCACTGCATTCTGCTCTCAGGAAAGCTGAGAACTGTCCTGAGGACTCAGAGTTGGATGGTGTTGCGTGATCATATTTGCATAATGCCCCACCAAACACTCCCCTCACCCAGGGAGCAGTGGAGGAGATAAAGGGCCACCCAGAGAGCAGTCCCAGCCTGAGGCCAGGGGATTTGGAAAGTGTCCACCATGGCCTGGACTCCTCTCCTCCTGCTCCCCCTCCTCACCCTCTGCCCAGGTCTGTGGATGCTTCAGAGACCAGCCTTTGCAGGGACCCCTCTGCCTTTACTCTTCATTCCTGACATGTGACTGTTTTTATTTCAGGGTCAAGGTCTCAGGCTGTGGTGACTCAGGAGCCCTCCCTGACTGTGTCCCCAGGAGGGACAGTCACTCTCACCTGTGCCTCCAGCACTGGAGCTGTCACCAGCAGTCACTATCCAGACTGGATCCAGCAGAAGTCTGACCAAGTCCCAGTGACGCTGATTTATAATACAAACAGTAAACACTCCTGGACCCCTGCCCGGTTCTCAGGCTCCATTGTCGGGGGCAAAGCTGCCCTGACCCTGTCGGGGGCCCAGCCTGAGGATGAGGCGGAGTACTACTGTGCTGTGTGGTACAGCAACCATCACCACAGTGACACTTGCAGGGGGGAAGTGAGACAAAAACCCAGGGCTCAGCCACCCTCTGCTCCTCCCATCCCCCATCTCCTGCTCACAGAGGCTGGTCTAGCGAGTGTGGGGTCAGAAGGTTTGCTCTCCACAGCCCCAGGGGGTGCAAACTGATCCGTATTTCTAAGTCGTGACATGTTTTGACCCACCTTTTCAGGAAGACAAAGTCCTCTTTAAAACAGAAGCAAATGTCATCATCAGTTTCACAGGTAGTGGACATGATGGCAAAGGGAAAGTTACTCCCATGAGGACACACACACAGACACAGTCAGGTGTGAAGGTGTGTTGGCCGGCATTTAACAACCAAGACACACTCCATAATCTGGTGTGAAGAAGCAGAGGAAGCAGAGACACTGGAAAATGGAGCTGGAACCGCTGTCCCAGAGGAGTGTCCTTGCCCATCTTCCTTCTCCAGCCTCTGTGGTGCTAGAGGGCAGGAATGCCTAGACTCTGTTCTGGGTCAAAGCCGCTGCCTGTTCCAGACAACTGTTTGCACAGCTATGGGGGGAGCAGACAGACTGACTACAGGGCTCACCATTCAAGACGTTCTTTAGAACTGGCTCCACTGTGTTTATTTAAAGAACAACTTCACTTATTTTCACTGTAGAAATTTCTTTGAAGGCTCATTAAAATAATTTCACAGAAACATGTTTCTTCTATTTATGTAATTGTTCTCTCCCCATATGGGGTGAAGGCAGTTTGGGGTAAAGGCAGTGGTTTAACTGCCTTCATCTTATAATTGGACACAGTGTGGCTTTTGGCATGAAACTATGTCCTACTCCTGCAATTATCCTTCATCCCAAATAAATGTTTGTAGTCTCTCACATTGGCTTTTAATTTGAGGGGAACATTAGTGATATTATGCAGCCACTATATATGAAGAGAAATGCTTGAGTGAAACATAATATAATAAAAAGTAGCCCACATCTTGAGAAGGACATGGGTTTGGAGCACATGGGCACACGGAACTGATTCCTGGTACCTGTTACCAGGGAGAAATCTGGACCAGATGCTAATCAAAGGGGCGGGACATCCAGAATGGGAAGTGGAAGAGGAGAACAGTGAGCATTCTTGCAGCTTAAGACCAGCTCTACCAGCTGAGCCTGTGGTTCTTCTCAAGCACAGCATCTTGCAATCCTGCCTCCCTCAGGAAAACAGGCCAATCAGATTCCTAGAACACATCCCCCTGGGACTTACATCAGAAGGTACAGGGTCTAAACAGAACCAGCGGTGACACCAGCAGATGCAGGGGTGCCCTGCTGTGAGCTCTTTCAGCAGTGCTCCTGCCTTGCTGGACGGCAGAGAGTCATCCCCCAGTAGGTCTAAGTTGACACTGTTTCTGGATGTGCAGTAGGGTGAAGGGTTGCTCGTGTCTCCTGTAAGGACAGTGCTAGAACCTGGGGGTTGGGAGGGTCGGACAAGTATTTATCCCAAAAGGGTCCAGAGGTAAGTTTCAGTTTAGCCTCCAGGGTCCACGTGTGCTCGTTCACAGGCTACAGACGGGAGATGGGAGGGAGGAGATGGGACCCTGTGCTGACTTGACCCAAATACCTTGAATGAGACACTAAAGATTTCTGCTTAATTATTATAGAGACAGTATGTATGAGAGATTTATTTTCAGAGAGGGGCCTCACCAGATGTGTATATGTGAAACATAACTGGTAATTATGCAAAGAATACAACAAAGTGAGGACCAATTCTAGCAGCAGACACGGGAACCTGAGTGGTCCTGGAGAGTGTAGAGGGGAAAGAACCCGTAACCACCTGGAGTGGGACAGGGAGGTGTGGGGACTGGGGAACATACTGTGTGCAAAGCATTGAGAATGACAGTGTCTTAAGGGTTTGAGAGGCATGTGTATCTCAGCAGTCAGGAATGAGGCATAGGCGGGGCCTTCATCCTGGAATTAGGGACTGTGCTCTGACTTTACACAGTCATTTAAAATCACAGTATTGGGGAGTCCCACCATAGTCATGGGGGTACATTCAGTGACCTGCTGAGCTGCAGGGACCAGCTGGGCTCCACAGCCTTTCGGAAACATAGAGATGTGTGTCCTGTAAACACCAGGGGGCGCTGTGGGACTTTGCTGTGGTCCCCAGCTGATCAAGGAGGACTGTTCACTCATTGGGGCCTGGGTTTGCAGGCTGAGCTCTGTGCTCACTGCTGGAGACTCAGCATCTGTGTCCTCTGTGGCCTGGCAGAGTCCCCTGAGGAGGAACCTTTGTGTGGTCTCAGCAGGTGCTTTGTCCCAGGGCTCTCCCAAGGGGTGAAGCCAACCTCCACCCCCTTCAGTCTTTGGTGTGACCTGAGCTCTGGACTCATAGGAGGACTCAGGGAGGGGCTGGGCAGTCCCTGGATGGACACATATTTGCTTGGATGGCCCAGCCTGTGGCAGAAGGTGGGAATGAAAGGAGGCCTGGGGCAGCATAAGAAGTTGGTCTGAGGTTAAGGAATCAAATCTAGGGGTCATAGCAGAGCCGTCCCATTCCTTCCAGGACCTGAGGCACCCTGAGTCCCTGAGACAAGGCACTGCAGGTGCTGTGTGAAGATGCAGGTCTGGGAGGAATCCAGGCCAGAGCTGTTCTGGCACTTACGCAGGTACGTGAGTTGTGATGTCAGGGAGAAGGGTGTCAGGCAAGAAGAGGCGTGTAGACTGAGGGCCTGAGGACATGAAACTCCTATATGGGACATGAGAGGATGAAGAACAGACCCCAGTGTTGCTGGGAAAACTGTGAGCCTGCTCCAGGAAGGTGGGCAAACTGGGTCCCTGGG
This sequence comes from Artibeus jamaicensis, assembly GCF_021234435.1. Taxonomy (NCBI): domain Eukaryota; kingdom Metazoa; phylum Chordata; class Mammalia; order Chiroptera; family Phyllostomidae; genus Artibeus; species Artibeus jamaicensis. The sequence continues at coordinate 96,440 of NW_026521245.1, read as the reverse complement.
TGTGAAATTTCTACAGCTCGTATCTCCAAGAATCCATAAGAATTGACGTGAGGGGTGTTTCCTGAGTCCACAAGAGCTGGAGTGTGTCTTACGTTCTCCTCATATCCCATTGTAGCTTTTAACCAACACAAGTTCACAGGTGGACGTTGTAATATCAGGGAGCACAGCCTCCCCAGGGTGTGCACCAGGAGACTCCAACCAGGAACGTCCTGTGGAAGCTCTCACCAGGGGGGCAGCAGAGTCACTGTGGGCGTCTCTGACACGGGCCCAGACCCCCAGACAGAGCCCCTAAGTGCATGACCTCGGACGCATTGCAAACCCTCTCCAGTTTCAGCCTGATTCTCTAGAGTCAGGTCAGTGCACACACCCTCCATGACCACACAGGGCTGCAGCCTGACAAGGAACCAGGCTGGTGGTCATGGTCAAAGGAGCTGAATACAACCCAGTGACCGAGGAACAGGCAGTCCATGGAAAGTGTGAGAACATCTGTTCTCCATTTCCCTCATTAAAATCGCCACACATCTGCTCCTGCCTGTGGGCAGCACCAGCTGAGATTTGGATTCTCTGTCCCTGTGCTATTGAAGCTACAGGGACTGATGCTTCTGACTCACTCCACCTTTAGGAATGCCACAAAAATCACTCCTGTTCTTCCTGCTCGTCCAATGAAAAGAACATTTCTTTGTCACCAGAAGCTACAATACCTCCACTCTCATGCTGACTGGGAATGGCAGAGACAATCCCTGCTTGTGAGAGCCAGGTGTTTCAGGACCCCACAGCCCAGTCCCATATCTGTGCCCTGAGTCTGGCCCAGGATGTGCTGATGAGTCCTTGAGCTCTGACATCTGCACACAGCAGAGCATCCACTTTCTCCTGAGGTCACATCCTTCAGTAACTTCTGGTTTCTCAGGCACAGGAGGGACACTGTCCCTTTAAGGCCCTGAGTGGCAAGCTCATACCTTTTACCAGTACCCAGTTTAATAACACAAATCTTAATTGTTTAAAGGTTTTTAAAAATAAATCAGTTTATTGGCATCTAAAGCCTATGAGGCAACCCTAAGTTCCATCAATTTTCTAAAACACAAGGAAATTTCAAGAAAGCTCTGGTTTTTCTTCAAGGTCAACATTGAAGGAATTTTCACACAAGTTGATTATGACTCAGTGTGGAATGAGGCCATTACATTGAAAAGGAGAAGCTATAATCACAAAAGAGATGTTTATAGTAAAGGTGTTGATTTCAATCTTTAGAATGAACATAATTTTAAGATTAGACTGAAAAAGGGTACAGGGAAAAGCATCATGAATATATAATATAGGCAAAAGAGGAAAGAAAGAAGTATCAGAATAGCACTGAAAGGGACATGACGGGCTGGAGTGGAGAGCAGGAGGACACTTTCTCTCTGACAGTGTTGATTGTAGTGACCAAGAGGGACACAAGCCTACAGTACCTGGGCACTAGGGCTGGGACTCAAACAGCAGTGTCTCCAACACACACCAACAACACAATGTCATCGAATTAGTGTAAATCCCATAGACTTTCTGTCAGTGTGAACCAGCAAAGTGCAGTGTAGGTTTTGAGCCTTGAACTTGGATTAAGAAGTTCTTATATGTGAAATGGCATCACACAAGCAGAAGGAGCAAGAGGACATGTCAAGAGAACTGGAAATATCTGGCAACAGAAACACGGTGAATGCGTCCTGCATGTAGCCGCCCGGAAGTCATTGGTTATCAGGAGACAATAATGTCTTAGTTCCCAACCCATGGAGAAACCCACTCATCCTTCTATTCCTGGCAGTCACACCCCAAGGGCCCCAGTGCCAAGTCAGATTGCCCTGCAGGAGTGCGGGGTGTGGTCCAGGGGCTGTCGGGCCCTAGATCAGAGACCAGCAGTGGGCACTGTGGGGCTGGTCCTGCCAGTACCAGGTTAGGAAAAGGCCAACAAGGGAAATGGGATCAGTGTGAGCCTGACTAAAATAATTGATATCCAGCTCTAATTCAAATATACCTGGGACCAGAGTTCATTACTTATTCAATTTATAACATAATGAAGATACCAGGTTTTTGGAAAGGGCCCTGCCTGATTTCACAAGCTGTAATCCCTCATGACTAAGGCTGAGTAAAGGATTTTGGGACCATAAGCTTATGTCCCATAAGCTTTTGTCATGGTGGGACCATTAAGGAGACAAAGCTTATCTCCCTGGCAGGGGCATCGCCCCTGCCCCCTTTCACCTCACCCTCCTGGCCCTGGGGGGATGACTGGTTAGCCAATGATGGGTAAGATTCCTTAAAAGAGGGAAGACCTAAGACAGGCATGGTCAGGAAGGGGCCCTCAGGGAAGGGCTTGGGGGTAGAGAAAAAGATGGTGATGGACCCTCACCCCTTGGCTCTGACATAGCCTGAGTCATTTTTCTGTCTACAAGAAGTCTCTAGTCTCTTGGCTGTCTTAGTTCCCCTACCCGACTGAAGCCTGAAACAATGCCAGAGATGGGTGTGGCCCTGTGCTCCAAAGGGTGGGTTCCCCAGGGAGGTCAGGCCTAAGGAAGAATGCATAAAATGCTATGAAACCTGCTTTGCTAATACCCTCTTTTTAAATCATAAGGGTCCAAGTGTAGAAGGAGATTCTCCAAAGTTTTATGGCCCATTAGCTATCTCCTCATAGTTCTTTGACTGTTATCTATTGTTTGATCATTACTGCCTGACAATGAATGATGAGCTTTACCTAGATACCCTGTATTTCTGTGCAAATAAACCCAATAAAAGCTCATTGGGGAACAGGCTCCTGGTCCTTCTCCTTTCAGAGATGGGCCACCATTCCTTCCCAAGCAGGTGATGTCTGGTAGACTTATTCTCATCCACAGTGGATAGGAGGGCTCTGCTGGCAAAGCCCCACACACCAGAGAATAGGTAAAGCTTGGCCAAAATTATATGCATAAAAACATACTTATTGTCTGCTGAAAAAAAGGAAAGAATTGAAAGAATGTATACATTTTGTGCCTTGGAGAAATAGTGATTCATTTCTAACAAGAGAGGAATCACAGTAAAAAATAAAAGTGTCCTGAAAATAGGTTTTACATTGCCATGGAACAGTCACTGGGCCTGATCCCACTACAGGGAAGATGACGTGAGTGAAAGCAGCAGAGTAATGCTGACCATGTAGCAGCCGAGGGACACATGGAGTGACTCACCCTGAGGAGTCTGAATAGGACATGAAAGTGTCCTGTAGTGACGGGGACGCCCCCATAAGGGGGCACCGGGACCGCCCTTAAGGGAGCAGGTCAGGGAACAGGGCTGTGGGGAGGCAAAATCTGTCTGTGATGGGCCTCAGCCAGCATGTCACACGATAGTGTGTCTATGTCTGGGCACCAGGGGGCACTCAGGGGCTGTTTCTGAAGGTCTGGGGTAATCAGGGCTGGAACCTGTGACTTGGCACTGCCTTGTGCCCTCTGCTCAGGGCACACGGCTATGACCTTGCCACGCCCTGGCCCACAACCAGAATCACCCCTATCCTCCCTGAAATCCCCAGGCACAGGTACCTGCTAGAGGGCCCAATGAAGGATCAGAAATTGGGAGGAACTTATTTGCATGAGTGGGCCCTCCCTCTCCCAGAGTATGAAGAGGGGAAGGGTGAGGTTTGGGGAGGCTCTGCTTCAGCTGTGGGGTCATAGAAGGCAGGGCTCAGGGATGGTCTCCACCATGGTCTGGTCCCCTCTCCTGCTCACCCTCCTGGCTCACTGCACAGGTGACTGGATAAGGGGACAGGGGAAGAGCCCTGGAAAGGACACTTGGGGGTCTTCTTTCTGCTCCTGTGTCTCTACCCAGAATCACCATGTCTGTGTCTCCCTCCTGCAGGGTCCTGGGCCCAGGCTGTGCTGACTCAGCCGACCTCAGTGTCTGGGAACCCAGGAGAGACCATCACCATCTCCTGCACTGGAAGCAGCTCCAACATCGGGGGTGTTTACTATGTGTTCTGGCACCAACAGGTCCCAGAAAAACCCCCTAAAACCGTGATCTATGATACCAGCAGCAGACCCTCGGGGATCCCCGACCGGTTCTCTGGATCCAAGTCTGGCAGCATCGGCACCCTGACCATCACTGGGCTCCAGGCTGAGGACGAGGCCGATTATTACTGCTCAGCATGGGACAGCAGTATCAGTGCTCTCACAGTGCTGCAGGGCCATGGGGAAGTGAGACAAAAACCTGCTGTCCCCTGGGGTTGGGGTTTGTGTTCCCATTCAAGGCACATGCCTAGGTCATCAGTTCGATCCCTGGTCAGGACAGGTGCAGGAGGCAACAGGCCATTGTTTCTCTCTCCCATTGGTGCCTCTCTCTCTCCCCCTTGCTTCCTCTCCCTGTAAAGTTAATAAGCATGTCCTCAGGCAAGGATAAAAAAAGGACAAGTGAAAAAAGATAGTCATGTTGACTTGCAAACCTTACACCTTAAAGTGTCAATATTGTGTTGCTAATGACATGTCCACAGTGATATGTCAACAGCACCCTGGTCATAGACCCGGTTTCCTCTGTCCCTGGAGCAGCCAGCACAGGTGAAGGGACCCAGGCCCTGCACACTGTCCCTCCCCTCTTCTGCTCCCTCCCCCCTCCTCTCTCCCTCTGGCTCTGTGGGACTCAACTCCATCTCCACTTTAATTTTCAGGAAAAAGGACAAGTTCCTGCTGGAGTTCCGTTCCCCAGGGCTCTGTCTCTAGGGAGGGTAGTTAACTTCATTAGATGAGCGTAAGTTCACTTCATAAGTTCACTTCTTAAGTGTTTCCTACTCTCAACTCCCAGGTGTGTCATCCACTCTCCACCACCCACAGCCAATCTCTGTAATATGACATGTAATTACTGCTTCCTTTAAAAGATGTGAGCATCCACCTTTGAGTACTTGTGATAGGTGACTGAAAACTTGGAAAATTTTAGTTTAACATAAACAGTTATAAGCCTAATAAGTAATGCATATGTTAAAGCTTTTGTTTCAGAAACTACAGAGAAGGCCCATCCTGGCTCCTGGGAGAAATTGACCTCCTGGGGCACTGCGGCCGACCACCGCCTGGGGGCAAGGGGAGGCATCCGGGCCATTGTGTTCCAGAGAGAGACAGAGGACCACTAGTCCCAGGGAACAGCTAACTGCCCAGGACAGGAATGTTGCAGTTTCTCTCACCCAATGCTCCTTGAATTTCAAAACCCCTCCTCATACCTTGTTTATTCCCTGTTATAAAAACGTTGTCCTGGAAAGGAAATGTGAGAAGGTTCTTTAAGGGTGCCAACCCGCCCTCTCCTCAGATCACTGGCCGTCTGAATAAAGCCCAATAGAGATTCAATCTCTGTCTCTGCTCCCTGGGTTCCGAGGTGACAGGTAGCAGGAGGTCTGGTGTCTTTTCTGGGTTCACTTGCACAGAGAAGCCACTGGCAAATTTATTGCTCATCCTGAAACACACTGTCAGTCCCCATGTCACAGACAAAGGCAGGGTGGGCTGCCCAGTTCAGAACACGCGGACGTTCCTCCTCCTGAGAATACGTGTCCCTGGGAACGTCAGACCTGCCTCAGTGGGTGATTGTGATGACGGGGCACAGGACTAGGTTCTATAGGGCGTCAGAGACTTGCTCTCATAACAAGCACGGTCAGCCTGGGACCCTGCAGCAGCGGGCAGATTTAGGATGTTTGCTCAACTGTGAGGGTGTCTGTGGGGATTCACTGAATAAAAGGTTGTCTGGTCTGAGAGCCCCTGGCCAGCCTGGGAAATGACAGATGAGTTGGGGTAACTTCCTGAGGGACTGTAAGAACATGACTAACTTTGACCTTAAGAACTGTGTTGCAATTTCTCTAATACATCAGAGTTGTAACCCATACTGTGGGGTCAGGCTGTTCTCCTCTCTGAGTCCCATTCAGCACAGCACCCACCCACGCTGTGCTTGTTCCTTCTGCTGTCATCTCCTGCCAGCTGCCCCTGAATGTGCCCTTGCTGATTCCTGTCTCAAGCTCTGCCCTAGGACTTCCAGCAGTGCTGAATCCCTAAGGCATGAGGATGATTATAATGAATGCAGCTCTGAGGACAGGTTCAAGTGCAATTTAAAATGTCCCAGCATGTGGGTCAAAGTTGCAGGCAGGCCCCACAGTGATTCCCAAGGACGCCCAGGCCCTGCCCTCTCCCCAAACCCCCTGTTGTTTAGTTGCTCCATTCAGATCAGCTCCATGGGGGTGCGGACTCCCCCCCACCCTGCTCTGCAAGGGCCAGTGTTCTGTTCCTTCTATGTCCTCCTCTGTGAAGGTCTCTGTGCCCCTGGTGAGCTCCTGTTCACACTCAGCACCCAGAGCAAGTTCCCTCCTCAGGGCCCTGCATGGGGACAGGTCCACTTTGCTCTCAGATCCAGGCCCTGTGTTCTCTGCCCCACAGTGGTCCCCACACTCTCCTCAGCAGGATTCTGTGATGCTTGCCCTGGCCCACCACCCATGGAGGAGGCTCAAATTCGTGATGCTCATACCAAAAGCGCCCCGTGTTGTCCCTGTAGGGGTTACTCTCCTGTATTAGAAAGAGGGGAGTCAAGTAAGCAGGGGAAAGTGAGGAGTTGGAGTGGTTTAAAAAAACCAGCAGGGGTCGCTGTGAGACTGTGCCCTGTCTGCTCTTACAGGATCAGCTGGGCTGGCTGGCTGTTTACTTCCTGGGAGGACTGGGCAGGTGCGTCCTCTGTGGGCATGTGAGTCCCCTGCACGTGGGCCTGAGTGTGGTTCCAGCAGATGCTTCCCCCCGACCCACCCACAGGGAAACCAGCACATGAGCCTGGCTGTGAGGGCAAGGGCCACAGACCTTGTCAGTACCCCTGGGGGATAAGCTCTGGGTGGGGACACATTTACATAGGCAGCCCCTTGTCTGTGATCAGGGAGGGGATAAGAGAGGCCTGGGCAGTCCAGCCCCAGCTCTGTGGCCTGAGAACAGCCTGTGCTCACCATGGCCTGGACCCCTCTGCTCCTTGCGCTCCTCTCTCACTGCACAGGTAGGGACGGGCCTCAGAGACCAACCCAGAAGGACTGCACCCTGACCCTTCTGTTCACTCCCACGTGTCTGTGTGTCTGCAGGTTCCCTGTCCCAGCCTGTGCTGACTCAGCCGCCCTCTGTGTCTGCATCTCCTGGAGCCACAGCCAGACTCACCTGTACCCTCAGCAGAGACCTCAGTGTTGGTGGTAAAAGCATTTACTGGTACCAGCAGAAGCCAGGGAGCGCTCCCAGGTTTTTCCTGTACTACTACTCAGACTCAAGCAAGCAGCTGGGACCTGGGGTCCCCAGTCGGGTCTCTGGGTCCAAAGACACCTCAGCCAACGCTGCACATCTGGTCATCTCGGGGCTGCAGCCTGAGGACGAGGCCGACTATTACTGTCAGGTGTATGAAAGCAGCACTTTCCACAGTGACAGAGACACATGAGGAAGTGTGACAGAAACCCAGGGCCTCATTCTGTCCAGCTTCTGATACATTCAAGAGGCGGTAAAAAAATTACTGATAATAACAAAAGACCTAAGCCCCGGGGTGTCTGGTTTAAATGAGGCCACACTATAGCCCCTTCCCATTTTATATAAAATGGTCACAATCACCCTTAAACATTAAACAAACTAAAATGTATACCAACATAATAAAACAATGACAGTCCTAAACAAGCAGAATGACAACACATTTTCAGTAGCAAAATGCCTGGGGAACAGAAGGTGAAATCCATGATGGGGCCATCCACAGTGCCACAGGGTGTCTCAGGGAAGATCATTGTGTCAGTGTGTGTGTGTGGGTGTGAGTGTGCGAGTGTGTGAGACTGTGTGACAGAGACTGACCAGATGATTGTCACAGCCCCCGACCTTGGCCTTGTTTGTCGAAAGGGAAAGCTAACCAGAGAGAAACTTCCCGACTGTGCTTACTGCACAGAGAGCAGGTCACAGATCAGCGGGGTCACCCCAGGGACCAGCCGGGGGGCCAGTGTGTGAGACATGCTGTTCTGTGAATGCTTTTAAGGAAGATAAAGTGACATCATTCAGTCAAGCTTAATTAAAAGACAATAGCCGATAAACTGAGGAAATGCATATGCAAAACCACATCTATAATAGAGGCTTCTATTAGTAATATACAAAGAACTCCTACAATTCAAAATTAGAAGGCAATTGGATCAAATAGAGGTGGACACCTCACTATGATGGCAAATTAGGACCTGGCAGTATGTTCGGCATCATTGCACGATATGGAAATAGAAATTGAAGCAAGAATATTGCTACACATGTAGCAGAGTGGGCGAACGAAAATGCCTCCCCATGCCAGCATGGAGGGTGCGTGGCCCCGTACCTCTTGAACACTGGTGGGGAGTGGGCAGTCGAAAAGACCCTTTGGAAATCAGCTTGGAAGTTTCTCATGAGATTGAACATACATCTCCCCTGTGACCCAGCCATTGTATTTACCCACAAAAACAAAATGCACATCCATGCAAGGACATGTCCACAGAGATGCACTGCGATTCTATTCATTCATAATGTACATGATTTGTGACCAAATTTATATTCATTCATTAATATTAAACATTTACATCATTGATAATTACATCGCAACACACAAGTATAAGTTGATGACTGACCGATTTACAATGTAAACAACACTGTATGCACGATCGTCCCAGGGCGGACACGACCCACATGCCTGTCAGCCGGCGATGGACCAGCACACTGCGGGAGCTGTGCAGTGGGACGCTCTCCAGCAAGGAGCGATCTGTGTACGTACAGATCATGCCAGACCCCAAAGAACGCTAAATGAGGGAAACAAGAAACACAGGGAAAATAAGATTCCATTTCTATACAAAGCTAGGACATGCAAACGATGAAAGGAACACCAGGTGATTGGTTAGAGATCGGGGAGGGGGTGGCAGGAAGGAGAGACTTCAAAGAGGGCACGTGGACATCTTTGAGGGGGAAGATGTATTTATTATCTTGATTGTGGGGATGGATTCACAGATATACACACGTGTGAGGAGTTAGCACATAATATATTTAGTTATAGGATGTTGATTGTAGGAAAACCGTACCTCATTACAGTTGTCCCCTAAACACCTCTGTCCCTGCCCTCTGACTGAGACAGCTCTCTGCAATCTGCCTACATTGCTGTTCTCTGCCCAGCAGCCTCCATGCCACCAGGCCAGTGCCATGGGCGCCTGTGTGGTCTGTCACCTGTTCCACACACACATGCCGTTTCATGTTGCTGAGTGTCTGCAGAATCTGCTAAACCCTTAAGAATCCTCACATCTTCTCAGAATATTGGGCCCTTTGTTTGGGCACCAGCCGCACCCTCACTGGCCATTCAGACCCAGCTCAGCATAGTCTCCTCCCTGTGTCACCTCCGGCTTTGCTCCCAGAGTCCTCTGAATGCTCATCTCCTCCAGGTCTGCCTTGGACACGGGTCACGTGTCCATCTTGCTTACTCGCAGTGGCCTAGGAACTTACTCCACGGGGAGGGCTGTTTATTAATATCAGCTACCTGGGAACACCACAGGGGTTGTGGCCCCCGGATTCTGCTAAAATGACAGCGACCCCGCCATCAGGCCCACATCTCTGACAGCATTTCCACACACAGACAGAAGGTTGAAAGGTGGACAACAGGGGCACAGTGGGCCTTCCTCGGCCCATGGGTGCTGCCTGGTGTGCAATCTCCCCAAGTCCCCAGGGCTGAGGCCACGGTGCCTGTTTGCTGTTGGGGACTCAGCAGCTGTGTTCTCAGGGCTGGGCACAGTCTCCTGATCACTAGTCTGTGATCAGGAGACTGTGAGAGTCCCAGGGGCTGCTTCCTCCCAAGTGCCTTCTATGAGGAAACTCGGAGACCCACCCTAAGGCTCCAGTCTGTCTATAGAAAGAAACTCAGACTTCAGGGACAGGATGTCAGGGTGGTGCAGGTTCTCCAGCAAGGGAAGCAAATTTGTGTGAGTAGCCCCTCCCATTCAAGGCCAGTGAGGAAGATAAAAGAAGCTGGGAAGACAGAGCTCCAGCTCCTGGCACCCAGCTCTGCTCTACACACCATGGCCTGGACCCCCGTGCTCCTCCTCGTGCTCCTCTCTCACTGCACAGGTAGGGACAGGCCTCAAGGACACAGAGCACCTGCACCCTGACCCTTCTGTTCCCACTGATGTCTCTGTGTTTGCAGGTTCCCTGTCCCAGCCTGTGGTGACTCAGCCGCCCTCCCTCTCTGCATCTCTGGGAGCCACAGCCAGACTCACCTGCACCCTCAGCAGTGGCTTCAGTGTTGCTGACTACGACATACGCTGGTTCCAGCAGAAGCCAGGGAGCCCTCCCCGGTACCTCCTGAGGTACAAATCAGACTCAAACAAGTACCAGGGCTCCGGGGTCCCCAGCCGCTTCTCTGGATCCAAAGACACCTCAGCCAACGCTGGGCTCCTGACCATCTCTGACCTGCAGCCTGAGGACGAGGCTGACTATTACTGTAATACGTGGCACGATAGCAGTAAAACTTACACTGTGCTCCAGAGTCACGGGGAAGTGAGACTAAAACCCTCCCTGTGATCTTTCTGTCTGTGGCTGTCACTCCTGATCTGCCTGGGACCAAGTCCTACTCAGGGTGTCATTTGTTGTCACTTCTTCAGTGAGCAACTGTTTTCCCAAGACTCATGGGTGTGTGATGTTTTTTCTGATTCACTGTAGTTAAAAATTTTGTTTCTTTCTTGTTACTATCTTCTCAGCCTGCTCATGTGTACACAGTCCTAAATCAGGTCTCAGGGCTACATAATCCTCCAGGGGCGTGTTAGACAAGGAAGGAGGTGGTTGAACCCTCCTGTGCCCAGCCCAGGGTCTAGGCCTGGATCAGAGGCCTGAGTGGGCTGAGAACTTCTGATGGTTCAGGGGGTCAGTATGCCCCAGGCCCACCTCCCAGGAAACTGTTCTAAAAGTGAGTGCAGTGCCATCTGCCTCTGCTCATTGTGGCCTCTTTCTGGAAAGTGTTCTCTCCTTCCGGGGCTCAGGGGAAGCAGGTTTCTCTGGCTCTGGGATGCTGAGCCAACAGGATCTCGTCCTCACTGAAATATGATTGTGTGTGACCTTTCCGTGGGCACCAGGATATGAGCAAAGGGCACTGTGGGTGGCTCAGTTGATGGGAGCATCAACCTGTGCACCAGAAAGCTTGTAGGTTTGATTCCCGCTCAAGGGACATACTAGGTTTTCAGTGTTTGTACATGAGGCAACCAATCAATGTTTCTTTCTCACATCAATCTTCCTCTCTCTCTGTCTTTCTCGATCTCTCCACCCCCTTTCCTCCTGGATGCTTCTCCACCACTAAGGCAGCATCTGTAATCTTGATCTTTCTCTTCTGCCCACCATGAGAAGGGTCATGCCCAGATGTCCGTGAGGCTGAAGACAGGCAGAGTTTGGGGACACTGGAGAAGATGCATCTGATAAAACATCTGAATGAGGACCGGAGATGTATAGGGGTGTTATGTCACACAGTAGTGGGTCAGGAGTTCAAACTGGGGACAATCTTTCCCTGGCCTGGAGTCTTCCTCTCTTCACCCTTCTCTCTGCACAGGTGAGCAGCTCAGGGGCTCCTGGAAATCGCCCCTTGGGAGCACATCCCTGTTCCTCCTTCCCATCCCCTAGGACAGGTGTGGCTCTTTCTGTGGCTTCAGATCCTACTTGTGTAAAACAACTGTCTGTAGGTGGCTCAAATATTCCTCTCAGTGTGGCCTGACCTGAGCTGGCCATGATGCCATCTGGGCTACCCCAGGGATCTCACTCTCTCGAGTCTCCAGGTGCCATGGACTCAGGTTTGAGTCCCAGCCCTGAGTCTCCCTGAACTGCTGCTGACTGTCCTCTGTCCTGTGTCCCTGCACCACCTGTCACCCACTTCATCATCACAGACAGGGCCTCTGGGGGGTGGGGTGCAGTGCTTCTCTAGGACTGGGACCCCAAATCCATCCAGATGCCTCAGGCTGCAACCACATCTGATAATCACAAGGCTCAGGAGAGCACAGGAGGGCTGTGTGTGCATCTGCCGAGCCCACTGTTGTAAATGTCCCCAATGAAGCCTGATGAGGGGGACACCACAGGACACTGGGGAGTTTGCATTTGGAGGTGAGGCCAAATGAAGATGGCCACCCATCTGGATTCTGAGTTTGGTAAGCTTGGACCAGCTGAGTTTTACTTGCTTGTCTGGGGACCCTATTTATGGCAGCAATTGACATGGATCGTGTGGTGATGAGCTTTTGTCCAGTATCACAGGATTCCTGCCCCCTTAAGTAATACTGGGAGATACCAAATAAAGATCAGTTTTGATCTCTTTACTGCTCCATATGATTAGAAACACCTTTTGGGTTTTAAATTTATAAAGACACTGACAAAGCACTGTCTTGCCTGCCTCAGTTCTCCCAGCTGGAGCAGTGAACAGCTCAGGGGATTCCTGGAGAATTTGAGGGTGAAGCCGGTGTAGCAGATCTTGACCAAAACCCCAACACCACCCTCAGAGTGGCTTTTAACTGGACGTCATTTTGTGTGACATACACACTTGGAAGGGTATTCAGTGCTTTAAAAAACATGACTCCATCACTGGCACCAATAGGCAAAGCCCAAGGAAGGAGAGAGTCTTAGAAGACAGACAGGGGTGGGGTTCAGGGAGTGACACTCCCTGTCAGGTGGGTCCACAGCCCCTCACAGGGGCCACTCTGAGCCTCTATGAGCCACTGGTCTGCGTGCACGTTTAGGATCCACCTCCTTTTGTTTTAAGCTTTAACCTCTCCCTCAAGTCAAGAGAGGTAGTCTGTTGAAATAACTTGACATTGTTGTGAAATCTAAGATTCCAGAAACTCACAATTTTGCAGGGATCCCACAGGTGCATCCTGGAAAAGACAGAACAGTCTCTTCTCTTTCCTCTGTGAACAACTATTCCAGGGCCTGTAACCACTGAGATCCAGAGTGATGAGTAAAACAGTTCAAATCATGGGTCTCCTCCTTCATTTCTCAGGGTGGGGTAAAATAATTGGAGGATTGTAACGAGGATCCTGCAGGGGACGCTGTGGGGCTGTCCTAAGGAGAAGAGGGGTCTGAACTCTTCATTCTGGGAAATGCACTTGGATGCTCCAGGGATGCGATAAAAATAATTTTTTACTTGAAGGATTTTAAAATCTCTTCTTAATTACAACCAAAACCAAAAATATGCCAATTGTGTAGTTACGGTACTGTATCTACTTCATCCTGGCCACAGAAGATTTTCTAAGCAAGAAAAATTATGTGGACTACCAGCACATACGTGAGATATTACCTGTAGTTTGGGGATTGAATGTGGGTGGGGCACTGGGCCAAACAGACACAATCAGTGGGACTGGTGTCCAATCTGGGATTTTTAAAATAAGTAGGAGTGAGATGGTATTTGGTTGATGGGCACAATGTTGTAATAACAGGTAAAAACACAAAGAGGGGGGTATCAGTCATGCCAATGAAAGGGAAAAGGTGCTTTGGGCCTTGCATTGGGTCAGTGGAGTGAGGACAGGCACCAGGAGGAGCTCCTTAGGAAGCAGTAGGAGAGCTGCAGAGGCAGGCAGGGGCCAGACTGCCGTGATGACTTCTGCTGAGAAGGAGAAGCATAGTCGCAGAAGGACCCTCAGTGGGAGTGACATGCACACATTGGTGTCTGCTCACTCCATTTCCAGCTGGTAAGAGAACACAGTGAGCAGGGCAGGGAGACAGGTGAGGGCCTGTCTGTCCCATCCTGGAGGAGAAGATAGTGGCCAGATCTAGGTGAGTACAGTGAAGATGAAGACAGTAGAGAAGATTCCAGATGGTTTCTCTGGGAAAAATGCTGGCCTAGGGTTTTGCCTGTCTGTTCAGTGTGGGGTGTGGATGGGTCTAGGACGGCTCCATGTTGCTGGTTGGGATGTGGTTGGATGACCATGGTCGTATGCAAGAGGGACAAACATGTGGAACCGTGGGTTAAGAACAGCGAATATTTGTGTTTTCATTTCTATTCACAGACTTATTTTTTTTAAGTTAAAATGAATTACTGAGCCACAAATAAATGTCATCATGCTCCAGACAACTAGTGCTACAATAAGGGAACAAGAAACTGTCATGGCCGTGGGCACCCTTTGGTTTCTGTGTGGTCCCTGTGTCATGTAGTGACGTGGTGTTTTCTGTGACTTACTCAGAGGGAAGCACTGAGACTTCACAGGAACACAGTATGTACTTGTGATGTTACTAAGTGACAGTGGACATGGCTGGATGGAAAAATGTATGCATGTTTATATATATTTAAATGTATGCAATTCATAAAAATAGCATTATTACCACAGACATTGATTAGGGTAAGGCACTGGGGACATAGCTGTGTTGATATTTCTGTAGTGGGGAGAATACAAGTCTCTTACACAGTGGGGTCTGGAGAAGGTGTGTGGAGTGAGGCATGTGGGCAGTGTGGGAGGCACAGACAGGGCACCGGGGATGTCAGTGTCATCATACTAAACACTCCGTAGCAAATTCAACACTTCTGTACATCCCCAGAGATCCAGCCCTGTTCTGCAGTGCAGGCCACATTTGGTGCAAGGGGCCCATTCACCATGGTGGACCACTCAGGGGCTGTGGGGACCTGTTTGCATCCTGGGGGGGGGGAGTGCTGTGACCGTCTCATGTGGATGCTGTCAGGGGGCCGAGCAAGAAGAAACCAGATCTCACTTCTGAATGATTCTGGTCTCTTCCTGGAGACGTCTCCTGCGACTGATTATCAGTGGACCCAGGCCCCATTCCAGGTGACGATGGGACAATTGATGAGGTTTATGGTACTGGGACACCATGGTGGGAAGTAAAGTGTGAGGAGAGAGATAGGAGGCAGTCTCCCTGAAATAGAGGATGTTGAAGGGTCTTCATGCCCTCGGGCTGGGTGGAGGACACGTTCAGTTGAGGACTCAGGCACCTGTATGGTCCCAACAATGTAATTATCTAAAGGGAAGGAGGAGCAGGAGGAGGACCTCATGTTGAAAAGGTCACGTCTTTAGAGGAAGGAGTGAGGGGTGGGGACACCTGCAGCACTGTGAGGGGCCCTGGGGATGGAGGAGCCCCTGCCCAGTGGGTGGGTGGGGTGCCAGGCAAGACTGCAGTCCAGTCCTCACTCTTCTCTGCTGAGCTCCTGCCTCTCCATTCCAGTCCTAAGTGAGTCTGGACTCTGAAACAGCAGGGGGCGCTGTGGGCCCATCCCTGAAGGTCTGTGAGGGATCTCAGCTGGGAAACCAGGGCCTGAGTCTACTGCCCTCTGCTCTGTGCTCATTGGGTGACATCTCAGGACCTCCTCTCCCTGTGAGGCTTCTGCAGCCCCCACCCCCTCAGTTTTCACCAGTTTTATCCCCAGGGGCCCAAAAGGAGGAAACAATTTGCATGAAGGGTCATTTCTGCCCTCCCAGGAGAGGAGAATATAAGAGAGACTTTGTGTGGTTCTCTCCCTCATGGGCTCAGAGCAGAGTGTGGGCACCTCCACCATGGCCTGGACCCCTCTCCTCCTTGTTCTCCTTGCTCACTGCTCAGGTGACTGAGGGGAACTGGTGTAGTGACAATGGGACGCACCTTGGTCACCTTTTTCCTCTCTGACTGAGAACACGCTGTGGGAAATAACCTCATCTCACATCTGTGTGTCTCCACTCTTCTGTTCCAGGGTCCTGGGCACAGTCTGGGCTGACACAGGAAGCCTCGGTGTCAGGGTCTGTGGGACAGAAGGTCACCCTCACCTGCACTGGAAACAGCTACAGTATTGCAATTTTTGGTGCAGCCTGGTACCAACAGGTTCCTGGTGCTGCCCCCAAAACTGTGATGCTTGGACGTACTCGGCCTTCAGGGATCCCAGATCGGTTCTCAGGCTCCAAGTCTGGCAGCACAGCCTCTCTGACCATCACGAGCCTGCAGCCCGAGGATGAGGCTGATTATTACTGTTCCACATTAGACTATAGTAGGAATCACACTGTGCTCCAGCCCCATAGGAAGAGACAAAAACCTGCCCTGTTCCCATCGTGCCTGTGACAAATGAAGGAGGTGATGTGGCAGCCCCTAGGCAGGGGTGTCCGACATTTTGGCATCTCTGGGCAACACTGAAAGAGGTGGAGTTGTTCTGGGCTGCACATTAAATACATTGAGACACGTAATCACACACGCAAATCTCATAACATTGTAAGTAAATTTACGACTTTTGTTGGGCCACATTCATAGCCATCCTGGCCGCATGCAGCCCACAGGCCCCGGTTGGACGCCCCTGCCCAGAACGTCTGACTCCAAGGGTCTGACTTTGTGAGCAAAAACCCACCTAGAGAGTTGGTGGCAGCTGATTCTCCTCTTAATGTTTTTCATAACTTTATTAAGATATAAGTTACATTCCATAGTTTCACTAGTTCATTCATACAATACAACATCATTTAGCATATTTACAGAGTGGTATTACCATCCCATGTTCTAATTTTAGAACATTTTCATTATCTCTCAGAGAAAGTCCCCACCATCAGTAGTCGCCCCTCATCACCCCTCAATCGGTGCCAAGCCACTCCCGACGCACTTTCTGCATTTACACGTTCCCTCTCCCAGACACTCATATAGATGGAAGCAGAAAATAGGTGGTCCTCAGTGACTGTCTAGTGTCCTTTACAATTCTTTCGAACCATGTGCTTGAGGTCTCATCTGTACCGGGGCATGGGTCAGTATCCTTGTTTTTGGTCAAATAATACCACAATGACTGGGCAGGCTGGTGTTTGTTGTCCGTCACCTGCTGATGGGCATGGAGTTGTTTTTGTCTTTTGCCACCTTGCACAGTGCTGCTGGGAACATCTGTGTCCGATTTACTTTGTTTTGACTGGATGTGTGCTCTTGTTTCTCTTGTGCAGACACTTAGAAGTGGAGTTACCGAGACACGTGACGATGTTCTGTTAAGATTGTGAGAGGCTGTTAGATGTTGGTCACTATGGCTGGATGGTTGACTTTACTACCCACCAGGTGTCAGGGCCTGATTTCTTCACATCTCCCCAACACCTGTTAACCTGTCTCCCTTTATTACAGCCCTTCTAGTCTGGGTGAGTGGTACCTCACAGCAGTTTCAGAGAGGAGCACTGATCGACTGCCCTTGTGCCTGTCCCACCCAGGAATCAAACCTGCAACCCAGGCATGTGCCGTGATCAGGAATCACAGCAGCCACCTTCTTGCTCTGCAGAACGACACCCAACCAACTGAGCCACACTGGTCAGGGCTCTTACTGAGTTTTGAATTGTTTTCCTCTAGTGACCAATGACATCTTTCCATGTGCTGTAGTTATTGTTTTTCTCAAGTTTTGAACATTCAAGGCTCTACCGTATTTTATCTGAGTTATTGCTAGAATGACTCACCCAAACAGTGTTCATCCCTACACAGCAGGAATTAAGAAGAGAATCCCTCTCACAGACAGTGGGATGGGCAGCATTCCCAGGTGAGGACCGCAGTACAGGAAAGTCCTGTGGAATCTGCCTGTGATGGGCACTGCATCTGTAGCACTCTCAGGGGCCCTGTGAGCTCAGGGCTCTGGCTCTCACACCTGCCTCACGTTCCTTCCTTCCCAGTTTTTAGAATTCTTTCTCCGGCCTGATGTCCAGGTGTAAACAGAGAGACTGCCACACCTCAGGAACAAATCCGCATGAAGTCTTCTGGGCACAGGACAAGAGACCATTGGTGATGAGACAGTTCCAAAACTGGGCCTGAGCAGGCAGAGGGCTGGGGCTTCCCCATGTCATGACCCAGACCCTTCTGTTCCTCACCCTCCTCATTCACTGGACAAGGAGCTTCATTGTGGGGGAGTGAAGGATGTCCCTGGGGGACAGTCTCACTGCCCTTTACTTTTGTCATCTGGACACAAGAAGTGGGTTATTTCAGTCTTCCTACCACCTTCTGTCCCCAGTCCCAGTGTCCTGGGTTAGACAGTGCTAATCCTGCCTTCGTGCACGTTCTCCAGGTCTGTGTGTATGTGTGCACGTGAGTGTGTCAGGGGGATGATCTCTGACACTGAGTCTGAGCCAGAAGCAAAAGGACGCATTTCTGGGAAATCCTCTAGAAGGTCTTCCAGGATGCTCTTCCTATGGAGTGGCCATTCTCTGTCTCCTAGCTTTATTAATAAACTCACTTTCACTTTAAACTCTAAAGAGGAAGGTATTTCAAATACCTGAAATAGAGGTATATAGTCTAATCTAATTCACTAATTATCAAAAAAGGAGAAACCCCCCAAAAGGAACAGTCTGAGGTTTCAAAATTACAGGACATCATTTATGAGCATAGGTGGACAAATACCTCAACAAACCAGTAGAACCCATGTTATTTCAAGAAAGACTTGCTTGACCATGAGGGAGGACACGGGCTGAAGCTAGGGCTTATGAGATGTTTCTGAGGAAGGGGAACACGGGTTTTGGAGGGAGAGCAAATATGAAGAAGTCCTGAACCACATGGGAGATGCCCCACTCAGAGCTCTCACAGGTGTTGCTGTGACCCACCATAAGAGGACAAGATGATGTAACCAGACATGATGTCACGGACTCGTTGATACTGCAGCCCATGGTCCATGAAGTGCATCAGCAGGGTTCTTTCAGATGCACAGCTCAGTCCAAAGGAAAGCTCTTAGCTGGGTGAGGCAGCATCACCCCACAGCCACCAGGGGGCAATGCGCTCCACCTTCCTGCCTTGTGATGGGTTCCTGGGCCCCCTGGGTTCCTCTCCCATATGCGTTCTAACAACCCTCAGTTCAGCACTTCCTCCCAGTTGCAGCCCAGGTTTCCCCACAGCAGAGAACGGCCTTCAACCCTAGTGTCTCAGACAATTTCCGAAGGAGGCTCAGAGCTCCCTGCAGAGGTCAGGAACCCTGCAAGCAGTGGTGAGGGCCCAGTGTGTTCACCAGGACACTCACGGTCAAGGCTTGGGTCCTTCACTGTCATATATTCTGATTTCATGTCTGGCTGGTCCAGTTCCCCCTTATTTCAGGGACAGTAATTCCTACTAACTTCTGGAAACGGATGTTATGTATATATTGAGATATTTCAATTACCTCTCCAATGATTTATTTTTACCTTCAATTTTAGATTCTTCTCCTTTCAAGATGCGGTGATACCACCTATGTAATTATATAATTGTCTCTATTGCATCCAATGCGCATTTGGTTACTATACACATACAGTATTTCAGCAGGAATCATTTTATTTTATGTAAGTTGAGCATCATGAACACAATGATGAGAACAAAAAGTACATTGAAATTTCATTAATCAGGTTACTGGAAATTAAGAAATAAATATGAAATCATAGTTTTGATATCATACTATGATGAAAACAATTGAGGGTTTTATCTTCACCAAATACTGAAAAAATTTTATCTCCTGCCACCTTCCCTCCCCCGAAGTCTGCCACCTTCCTGTCCATTCCCTCTTCTCCGCAGCGGATGGTGGGGACCCAGGTGGTTAAAATGCCCCCTGGTGTTCACACCAACAACTCTAGGCACCACGTGACTCTCTTGTTTCTAACTATCAGGCATATTTTCCTTATTTTGTTATAACCCTTCTTTGTTGGGATAAATCATGTAATTTGATGGCGATGCTGTTGCCTTTCTCCTCAAAGCCTGCAGCCATGTGGAGGACACTCTGGGCGCCATGACTGCAGGGAGCTGAGGGGAGCTGGCACCCACACCTGGGGGACAGCTACTGCTCTGGTCCCCTGACTGCTGCACCCACAGAGCTGACAGGGCTGTGTCAGTGGGAGACTCCTGTCCCTTCACACCCCTGACACTAGCTCCCTAGTGGTCTCAGTGCTGGAGGCAGGAGACCTGCTAAGAACCCACAGGGAGGGCAGGAAGGGGTTTTACCAGAGAGGCCACAACACGGTCAGAAGGATGGGGTTAGGTTCGGGAAAAACAGAGCCTCTAGGGCTTGTAGGTGAGACTGCACACAGGTCACTGTTCAGTCCTCCCATTTTCCAGAGGGGAAATTAGGACTGAGGTCCCCGGGGACTTAGGGAAGCTGCTTGGGTGGAAGACATCCAACCAAATGCCTCACTCAGTGTCTCAGTCACTGCACGGTCACTGCTGTGTGTAAGGTGCCAGCACCTACCTCTTTCAATATAACCCCCAGGGGACATCAGGGTGACATTGGGGCAGGAAGACAGAGGAAGCTGATTTGCATGAAGCACATTCTCCTCCTAATGGGTCTGGGAGGCAAGAAAAGGTCCCAGGGACACCTCCTTCCACCCCAGGAGTCTGAGGAGTTCGTGTCCTGTGAGTGTCCCCACCATGGCCTGGACGGTGCTCCTGCTGGGACTCCTCACTTACAGCTCAGGTCAGAGGAAGGGACTCTGCACTTTTGGGGGACACAACAAAGCATGGTCTCAGGGTGATCTTGTCTCTTATAATAACACCCATGTCTTTCCTGTTTGTTTCAGGTGTGGATTCTCAGACTGTCGTCACCCAGGAGCCATCACTGTCTGTGTCTCCAGGAGAGACAGTCACACTCACCTGTGGCCTTAGTTCTGGGTCAGTCTCTAGTAGCAACTACCCCGGCTGGTACCAGCAGACTCCAGGCAAGGCTCCCCGCTCGCTCATCTACCTTACAAGCAACCGGTTCTCTGGGGTCCCTGAGCGCTTCACTGGATCCATCTCTGGGAACAAAGCCGCCCTCACCATCACGGGGGCCCAGCCTGAGGACGAGGCCATTTATTACTGTGCTCTGTACATGGGTAGTTACACTTACACAGTGATGTGACCCCATGGGGAAGTGTGACTAAAACCTCCTCCTGTGCTCAGAATGGCTCAGCTTTAGTGACAGGAAAGAGAGGGGGTGGAAATGGTCAGCACACCAAGGAGAAGGTTTCCAGGGCCCCATTCCCATGTCCAGTGGCTCCTCTCCATGTGCCTCCTCCATTCCCCTAGGGTGTGACCCTGTGACCCTGGCAGAGTGAGCTTCCTGTCTTCCCCTCTGCCTAGAACCATGAGGGGGCAGAAAGCTGAGTGCAGACACATTAACCATCAGAGGGACTCAGAGCCACACTGGCCTTTGTAATCCTGCCTGTGTTCCAGGAGCTTTAACAAGTCATCCTCTCATGTACTGATTTCACACTGTGTTTGCAGGAATGTTTTATTAGCATTTAAGTGAGACTGTCACTGGGAGCTTGCAGGTGATGCTGGTCCCCTGACCAGGCCTGCTGGGTCAGAACTGTGTGTGTGTGAGCAAAATTTGTGTTTAAGCAAGTCACTTACACTTTTTTAGGAACACTAAAGTTTGAAAACTGCCTCTATCTTTATTATTATGAAATTGTTCCTGAACACTTTTGTTTGAACTTTACTCAAGTGAAATTTCAGGTCATGATCTTTCCTATATCAACCTTCATGAATCTGGAACCTTCAGAAACAGGTTTAAAACCTCAGGTCTTCGATGAAAACTGTGGCTTGCTTTCCTTTATTCTTGTTTTTAAATGGAAAACTACAACCACAAGTTGAGAGGATTTCCATGACTTACATGAATATTGATGCTCTGAGATGACACCTGTTAGAAGGGCCTCCCAGGAACCCCCTCCCAGCCCCCGGGTCCCCCCCTTGGTGCAGGGACAGGTGAGGGGCCACAGGCGGGGTCTCCACACCAGGCTGCCTTGGGCGCCTGGCACTGGGCAGTGAGGAAAGATGCGGAGAAGGAAACTGTCCTTTTATTTACTGTTCTGACCTTTGTTAAAAAATTCTCAGAAAAACTTTACTTCAAGTCAACCCAGAATATATTTTAAAGAAAAAGTGTAATATCAGGCATGTTAGAAATATATATAGTTATCTGTGATTGTTTTCTGTAGCATTTAGACATTACGGATTCCTGGACAGGTCCTAAGAATCTAAAAAATATATATTGGGAATTTCATGAAATATAAATCCAACCTGCACTTTAGTTAATGTTGTCTCACCAATGTTAGCATTTCAGTTTGTAAAAATGACACTAGTTTGTCAAGACTGTAATGTTGGAAAAAACTGGGTGATAGTTATGGAAAAGTTTTATTTGCTAACATTTTGTCTGTAAGTGCAACATTTTCACAATGCTGAAAGTTTATGAACACACACAGAGGAATGAAAACACACTCCCTTCTCCCCTGGGAGGGTGGAAGTCCAGGGCCGACCCCCAGGTAGTGCAAGGCTCCTGGGCAGAGAGTCAGCCTTTCACATGCAAACCACGGCCACCTGTTCTATGTTCATGTTCATCTGTGCTCAGGAAAAAAATATGAAAATATGAATCATGTTTACCAGCCACTTTTTTTATATATAAATACTCTCTGCAGAACCAGGAAAGGAAAGACTCTCATTCATCCAAGGGCTGAAACAAAACATTAGGATTCCATTCCATGAGGATTTCGGGATTGAGTCCCTGTGAAGAGCCCCATTGTTCCCAGAGTCTCTTTAAGTATAAACTCCTGGCTGTGCAGCCAAAGCAACTCCATCTGGAACCCAACCTGCCATTGTGACTCCTGCTGCCCCTGCCCTCCCAGTAGACACAAAGACTCTGTGATCCTCCCTGGTCTTTATCTGTCTCTACTCCAGCTCTGGTGACAGAGCTTGGCTCACCTGAGAGTGCCCCACTCTCAGATTAAAGACAAGTTCCTTTCCCAGCAGGTAGGCTCACCAGTGCAGAGAAACAGCACATAGTCTGGGGGTGGCAGTGGAAGGCACAGAGCAAATCCATGTGGTCCTGTCTCTGCCCGAGATGCACCTTGAGTGGGACCTCCCTTCCTGAGCTCCTGATGGAATGATGTTGTCAGTCTCCTTGTCTGGTCTCCTGGCCCAAGGAAATCTTACATACACTGGACCTAGTCAATCAAAGCAGAAGTAGACTTCAAATGTGAAGAGAAGGCAGACTTCCTACGTAGTCAAACTGGGGGAACAGAGTGGTTTGGAGTCCTTGGGTCCTTATTACCTCCGTGTAGACAGAGCAGATAGGTGCAGAGAACTCCATATTTCCAACAACTAATATACAGACAAAATGGGAGATAGATAGATAGATAGATAGATAGATAGATAGATAGATAGACAAATGCTCCTAGAAGACCCTTTCCTTCTAGCAGAATAACCTGGTAATCAGATGCCCACTCAGAGAAAATCTTTGAGACTACACCCACCCATTGCCCTCCCACACTATACAATCCTGACCTACAACCCCATCCAGGGATGTCAGCCATAAGGGCCAGGGTGTGGGTCCCCATTCCCTCCCAGCACAAGCTGGCACTGTCCCTTTGCCACCTGGGACTGTGTGGGTGATTCAGGGAAGGCTGACTCCCTCCCATTAGAAATTCAACAAGCCTCAGCCAGGTAGAGCCAGTTGAAGCTGGTTAGCACTCTAGTTCTCCCACCCATGATTCTGGCCACCAGCAGAGACCTGAACTTGAACCTCATCTCTCAGCAATGAGACTGGATGAGGGGATAGAGGCCAGAGCTAGTGTGCACTCCTGTGCCCCTTGCTTGTAACTGTGGGACCCAGTGAGGAGCTAAGCCTTGACCACCCAGTTGCATTCAGAGATCTGAGTAAGGAGTGGGAGGCAGGGGAGTGGGCCATGCAGGGACCCCCAACTCTCCTTGTGTCAGTGATGCCCGAGAGACCCAGTGGGGAACTGGGCAGCCAACCCACCGAGCACAGCAGCTCCCCTCCTCCCTGTGCTTCCCTCCCTGAGTCCATGGAGCCGGGCTGTGGGACTGACTCACTCTAACTTGAAGGGAACCAGCTGGTGACAGTCAGTGCCCCACTGTCCCCAGAAGGTGTCAAAGCAGGGGAGTCAGTGCTCCAGCTTTGGTGGGGCCACTGGGAGCTGAACATCCGCCCCTGACCTTCTCTGCTGTAGCTCAGCAGGCAGGCGGCCTGATGGAAGACAGAGGAAAGGGGACTCAGGGGCCCCTGATGTGGTCTCCCAATGGCCTGGACCCTGTAAGAAGTAACACTGGTCATACCCAGAACCAGGAAAATGAAAACTTGAAGACACCAAGAAAGTCTACAGAAACCAAAACAGAAATTATTCAAATAATTAAATTATATGACAGATTTCTTTGGCAGTAGTCATAAAATCCATGTAAGCAGAAGCTACAGACATTCTTGTAAGAAATGAAAAAGAAGAGAAACTCAAATAGCAGGAGACATGATAAAATGACACCAAATGGAAGTGTAGAAATAAGAAATAACGGAGATGAAATTTTATAAACCAGTAGAGGGACCAACGATCCTTAAAGTTTATCAATTGTTTTATTTTTTTCTTATCTGTTTATAGATTGATTGATCATTGAAATGAAAACTGGGCTCCCATTCCTACTGCACAGCTCCCACCACCATGAGTAATCTGTGGAGGACGTCACCAGGGGGCGCTGTGGGTCTTCTCAGAGATGCAAGGCCTGAAACCGACCCAAATGGTTCTTAATTCAATGGGCCTTGTGCCCACATTCCTTGCTGAGTTAGAGTGCCAGCAGGTGCTTCCTCTCAAGGGACAGACTCAGAGCTCACAACAAACCCAGCCTCCTTCTGACAGTAGAACTATTAACTGGGCCCAGGACCCAGAATTGGATGGTGCTGTGGGCTCCTATTTGCATAATGCCCCACCAAACACACCCCTCACCCAGGGACCTGAGGAGGAGATAAAGGGCCACCCAGAGAACAGTCCCTGCCTGAGGCCAGGGGATTTGGAAAGTGCCCACCATGGCCTGGACTCCTCTCCTCCTGCTCCCCCTCCTCACCCTCTGCCCAGGTCTGAGGATGCTTCAGAGAACAGAATTGGAGGGATCCCTCTGCCTTTGGTCTTCATTCCTGACATGTGACTGTTTTCATTTCAGGGTCAAGGGCTCAGGCTGTGGTGACTCAGGAGCCCTCATTGACTGTGTCCCCAGGAGGGACAGTCACTCTCACCTGTGCCTCCAGCACTGGAGCCGTCACCAGCAGTAACTATCCATACTGGATCCAGCAGAAGTCTGACCAAGTCCCAGTGACGCTGATTTATGATACAAACAGTAAACACTCCTGGACCCCTGCCCGGTTCTCAGGCTCCATTGTCGGGGGCAAAGCTGCCCTGACCCTGTCGGGGGCCCAGCCTGAGGATGAGGCCCAGTACTATTGTATTCTGTGGTACAGTGGCTATCACCACAGTGACACTTGCAGGGGGGAAGTGAGAGAAAAACCCAGGGCTCAGCCACCCTCTGTTCCTCCCATCCCCCGTCTCCTGCTCTCAGAGGCTGGTCTATCAAGTGTGGGCTCACAAGGCTTGTTCTCCATGGCCCTATGGGGTGCAACCTGATCCACATTTCTAAGCCACCACTTGATTTAACCCATGGTTTCATGAAGACAAGATTCTTTATAAAACAAGAGCAAATGTCATCAATAATTTCACAGGTAATGGACAGGACAGGAAAGGAAAGGTTATTCCCATGAGGACACATGTGCACATACACAGTCAGTTCTGATTGTGGCCTGGCCGGCATTTGATAACCAAGACCCACTTCATAATCTGGTGTGAAGAATCAGAGGAGGCAGAGACAGTGGGAAATGGAGCTGGAGCCACCTCCCAGAGGAGTGTCCTTGCCCGTCTTCCTTCTCCAGCCTCTGTGGTGCTAGAGGGCAGGAATGCCTAGACTCTGTTCTGGGTCAAAGCAGCTGCCTGTTCCAGACAACTGTTTGCAAAGCTAATGGGAAAGCAGACAGACTGATTACAGGGCTCACAATTCAAGACGTTCTTTACAAAGGGCTTCACTGTGTTTATTTAAAGAACAACTTCGCTTATTTTCACTGTAGAGATTTCTTTCTTGGCTCATTATCACCAATTGAAATACTTCTCTTCTATTCATGAAATTAATTCTTCTCATATCTTATAAAAATTACTGCCTTCACCCCGTAACTTGACACAGGGTGGCTTTCTGCATGAATGAACGTATGCCTCAGGCCTACAATTGCATCTTATCTCAAATAAATGCTTGTAGCCTCTCACATTGGCCTTTAATTGTCAGTTGAACATTAGCAATATTATACAGCTGTGATTTCTGAAGAGACATGCTAAAGTGAAACATAATAAAAACATAGCCCACATCTTGAGAAGGACATGTGTTTGTAGCATATGAGCATATGGAGCTATTTCTGGTGCCTATTACCAGGTAGAAATCTTGACCAGGTGCTAAGCAAGTGGGCAGGGCATCGAGAATATTAAGTGGAAGAAGAGGACAGTGAGCATCTTATAGCTTAAGTCCAGCTCTACCAACTGAACTGGTGGTTCTTGCCAAGCATGGCATCTTGCAATCCCACCTCCCTCAGGAAAACAGGTCAATTGAATTCCTAGACTAGGACGTCCTCCTGGGATTATGTCTGAAGTTAGAGGGTCCAAGCAGAGCCAGTGATGACACCAGCAGATGCAGGGGTGCCCTGCTGTGAAGCTCTTTCAGAACTGCTCATGCCTTGCCTGATGGCTGAGAGTCATCCCCCAGCAGGTCTAAACTGACACTGTTTTTGGATATGCAGTAGGGTGAAAGGTTGCTCGTGTCTCCTGTAAGGACAGTGCTAGTAATGGGGGGTGTGGTCTGACCAGCATTTAACCCAAAAGGGTCCAGAGGTAAGTTTCAGTTTAGCCTCCAGGGTCCACGTGTGCTAGTTCACAGGCTACAGACGGGAGATGGGAGGGAGGAGGTGGGACCCTGTGCTGACTTGACCCAGATACCTTGAATGAGACACTAAAGATTTTCTCTTAGTTATTGTAGAGAGGGTATACATGAGAGATTTATCATCAGACAGGGGCCTCACCACATGTGTATATGTGAAACATAACTGGTAATTATGCAAAGAATACAACAAAGTGAGGACCAATTCTAGCAGCAGACATGGGAACCTGAGTGGTCCTGGAGAGTGTACAGGGGAACGAACCCGTAACCACCTGGAGTGGGACAGGGAGGTGTGGGACTGGGGACATGCTGTGCACAGAGCATTGAGAATGACAGTGTCTTAGGAATTTGAGAGGCATGTGTATCTCTGCAGTCAGGAATGAGCAACAGGTGGGGCCTCCATCCCGAAGTGAGGGATTGTACTGTGATTATACACAGTGGATCAGAATCACAGTATTGGGGAGTATGGCATAGACATGGGGATAGAGTCAGTGACCTGCTGAGCTGCAGGGACCAGCTGAGCTCTAAGGCCTTTAGGAAATGTAGAGATGTGTGCACTACCAACACCAGGGGGTGCTGTGGGATTTTGCTGTGGTCCATGCCCAGCTGCTCAGGGAGAAGCTTCGGGTTTCCTGCTGCTCAGTCCTGTTTCTGTCCCCTGAGCCTGGACCAGGATGTGCTGATGACTCCTTGAGCTCTGACATCTGCAGACAGAAGGGTGTTCTCTTTCTCCTGAGATCATCCTTGAGGAACTTCTGGATTCCCATGCACAGGAGAGAGCCCTGTTTCTTTCAGGCCCTGGCTGTCAGGAACACAACCTTTAGCAGTACCCAGTTTAATAACGAAAGTCTTAATTATTTAAACGTTTTTTAAAACTTTTCAGTTTATTGGCATCTAGAGCCAGTGAGGCAACCCTCAGTGCCATCAATTATCAAAAACACAAGGAAATTTCAAGAAAGCTCTGGTTGGTTTTTCTTCCAGGTCAACATTGAAGGCATTTTCACACAAGTTGACTATGACTCAGTGTGGAATGAGGCCATTACATTGAAAAGGAGAAACAATATACACAAAAGAGATGTTTATAGTAAAGATGTAGATTTCAATCTTTAGACTGAACATAATTTTAGGATTAGACCAAAAAGGGTAAAGGGGAAAAGCACATAATCATATAATATAGGCAAAAGAGGAAAGAAAGAAGTATCAGAATAGCACTGAAGGGGACATGACGGGCTGGAGTGGAGAGCAGGAGGACACTTTCTCTCTGACAGTGTTGATTGTAGTGACAGAGAGGGACATGACCCACCAGTACCTGGGCAGTGGGGGTGGGACTCAAACAGCAGTGTCTCCAACACACACCAGCAACACAATGTTATTGAGTAAATGTAAATCCCATAGACTTTTTGTCAGTGAGAGCCAGCAGAGTGCAGTGAAAGTTTTGAGCCTTGAACTTGGATTAAGATGTTTCTATATGTGAAATGGCATCTCACAAGGAGAAGGAGCAAGAGGACATGTCAAGAGAACCGGAAATATCTGGCAACATAAACAGGGTGAATGCGTCTTGCATGTAGCCACCTGGAAGTCATTGGTTATCTAGAGACAATAATGTCTTAATTCCCAACCCCATGGAGAATCCCACTCATTCTCCTGTTCTGGGTAGTGACATCCCAAAGGCCCCAGTGCCAAATCAGGATGCCCTCTGTGAGTGCTGGGTGTGGTCCAGGGGCTGGTGGGCCCTGGATCAGAGACAAGCAGTGGGCACTGTGGGGCTGATCCTTCCAGGAAAAGGTTAGGGAAAGGCAAAGAAGGGAAATGGGATCAGAGTGAGCCTGACTAAAACGATTGATATCCAGCTCTAATTCAAATATACACAGGACCAGTGTTAGTTACTTATTCAATTTATAACATAATGAAGATACCAGGTTGTTGGGAACTGCCCTGCCTGATTTCAGAAGCCCTAGTCCCACATGGCTAATGCTGAGTAAAGGATCTTGGGACCATGAGCTTAGGTCTCATAAGCCTTCTTCCCCTTGGGACCATTAAGGAGAGAAAGCTTATCTCCCTGGCAGGGGTACCACTTCTGCCTTTTTTACTTCACCCTGCTTGGCCCCAGGCAGGTGACTGGTTAACCAATTAAGGTAAGATTTCTCAAAGGAGAGAAGACCTAAGACAGACAGGGGCAGGAAGGAGCCCTCAGGGGAAAACTTGGGGGCTATAAAAGAAGCAGGGTGATGGACCCTTGCCCCTTGGCTGGGACATAGCCTGAGTCCTCATTCTGTCAGCAAGAAGTCTCTAAATCTCTTGTCTGCCTTACTTCCCCTGCCCAATTTAAGCCTGAAACAATGCCTGAGGTGAGTGCTGGAAAGGGCTGGTTCCCAGGGGCCATCAGGCCTAAGAAAAAATGCATAGAGTCCTATGAAACCTACTTTACTAATACCCTCAATTTAAATGATAAGGGTCGAATGAGTTTCCCCCAAATTTTATGGCCCTTTAGCTCTCTGACTCTGACTCAAAATAAACCCGAATAGTTCTTTGAAAGTTATCTATTGTTTGATCATTACTGCCTGACAATGATTGATGAGCTTTATGTAGATGCGCTGTATTTCTCTGGGGATAAATCCAATAAAAACCCATTGAGGAACAGGCTCCTGGTCCTTCTTTTTTGAGAGATTGGCCACCTTTCCTCCCCAAGCAGTCCAGGCCTTGGTAGACTTATTCTCATCCACGGCAGACGGGAGGGCTCCTCAGGCAAAGCCCCCCATACCAGATAATAGGTAAAGCTTGGCCAAAATTATAGGCATAAAAATATACTTATTGTCTGCTTATAAAAAGGAAGGACATTGAGAGAATGTATATTTGGGGGGCCTTGGAGGAATGCAGATTAATTACTAACAAGGGAGTAATCACAGTAAAAAATAAAACTGCCTTGAAATAGGGCTCATGCTCCCGTGGGACAGTCACTGCTCTGGGCTGACTCTGCTCTCAGGAGGATGACAGGAGTGAAAGCAGCACAGTGCTGACCATGGTTCAGCCAAGGGACACGTGGACCCACTCATCCTGAGTAATCTGAGTAGGGCATGAAAGTGTCCTGGAGTGACGGGGACCCCTCATAAGGGGGCACAGGGACTGCCCCTAAGGGAGCAGGTCAGGGGACAGGGCTGTGGGGAGGCAGGGTCTGTCTGTGATGGGCCTCAGCCAGTATGTCACACAATGGTGTGTCTAAGTCTGAGCACCAGGGGGCGCTCAGGGACTGTTCCTGAAGGTCTGGGCTAATCAGAGCTGGGACCTGTGACTTGGTACTGCCTGGTGCCCTCTGTTTAGGGCACACGGCTATGACCTTGCCACGCCCTGGGCTTCACACAGGCACACTCCTAACCCCTACCCTGAAATCCCCAGGCACAGGTCGCCAAGGGAGGGCCCAGGGAGGGATCAGAAATCTGAGGGGAGGGAGGTCTTATTTGCATGAGTGGGCCCTCCCTCTCCCAGAGTATGAAGAGGGGAAGGGTGAGGTTTGGGGCCATCTGTGCTTCAGCTGTGGGGTCACAGAAGGCAGGGCTCAGGGATGGTCTCCACCATGTTCTGGTCCCCTGTCCTGCTCACCCTCCTGGCTCACTGCACAGGTGACTGGATAAGGGGACAGGGGAGGAAACCTGGGTAGGACACTTGGGGGTCTTCTTCCTGCTCTTGTCTCTGGACCCAGAATCACCATCTCTCTGTTTCTCCCTCCTGCAGGGTCTTGGGCCCAGGCTGTGCTGACTCAGCCGCCCTCAGTGTCTGGGAACCCAGGACAGAGTGTCACCATCTCCTGCACTGGAAGCAGCTCCAACATCGGGGATGGTTATAGTGTGCAATGGCACCAACAGTTCCCAGGGAAACCCCCTAAAAACATCATCTATAGTACCAGCAGCAGACCCTCGGGGATCCCCGAACGATTCTCTGGATCCAGGTCTGGCAGCATCGGCACCCTGACCATCTCTGGGCTCCAGGCTGAGGACGAGGCCGATTATTACTGCTCAGCATGGGACAAGAGTATCAGTGCTCCCACAGTGCTGCAGGGCTGTGGGGAAGTGAGACAAAAACCTGCTGTCCCCTGCAGTGTGCTTCCCTGGTGCAGTCCCCACTGTTCTGAGAAGACAGCTGCTTTCTCAGTTTGCTTGGCCTGAACTCAAGTCTGAGACCCACCACAGGGGACTGTGATGGGAACATCTGTCCATCCTTTGAACGCTGCCTCTGAGGCCAGTCTGTGCCAACAACACAGTGTGTAGTTTTCTCAATGAGGGGAACTTCCTGTGTGTCAGGGGGAGGCTGTGCTGGGAACAGAGTCTGTGATGAGCAAGGAACAACCAGAGACATGGGACCCGGCTGTGTCCCCATCAGTGCACGTCAGGAAGGCCCCATGTGTGTGCTGTCACCAACATGTCCCCACTCAGCTTCTCCTCTCTACATCGCTTTGATGTCATCCACCCTGTGTGGCCCACAATCCATTCCTGGGATCAGGTTGGCAGCTCAGGCTCCTGGACCTTCACTGGGCTCAGAGCTGAGGACAAGGCTGCCTCACACAGAGCTGCAGGCCTGTGGGGCCTGAGACCAGGAGAAGCTCCTTCTCATCAGCTGGGAGGGCACGTTCCAGTATCTGCCACTCAGAACACCTGTGGCTTCTGCTTCTGCCGCCACCCGGGGCCAGGTTCCTCCAGGGCAGCCCCTGGGGAGTGGATGTGCCTCCTCCACCTGCTGCCCTCACAGCACCTCACTGCAGCCCCTTCCTAGACAGCAGGTCTCCAAACAAACAGAAGTCAGCTCCCCATCAGCTGGGGACACAGAGTGGCTCTGCCCTGAAGCCCAGGGGCTGAAATGGGGGTACCATCTCTGGTCATTTCAGACACTAACTCTAAAGTCACTGTGAGCCTTGGGTCTTTGTCATTGACCACTGACCTCTTTCCTCGATGTTCCAGAGCTGCCGTCCTCTCTGTTGTCCCTCACTGTGAACCCCTGTCCCTGTAGCTCCCAGAGAGAGGCCCCTGTCCTGGCTGACCTGGCCCCACAGCTCCTCAGACTGTGGCGGACCTTTGGGGCCGGGGAGTGACCCCGTGTCTGTTCCCATCAGTGCTACGATCCGACCATGGATTCCTTCTTGTTTACGTGCATTTTCATACTTGCCGTGTGACGCTGAATGACAACGCAGGTGAGGTCACACTGGCCAGCTCTCGATCTGTGTGGGAGTGTCGTCCTCCCGCCTCAGTAGCTGAGAGCTGAGTGTGGGCTCAGGCGTGTGTGTGAGGAGGGAGTGTGAGTGCCCGCACTGCAGATGTGCCTGCAGTTTACACTGTGCGTGTTTTCATGAGAAATTTATTTATACTTTGTTCAAAGGCTTCTTCTGAATCTATTGAGGTGTTTTGATTTTATCCTTTGGTCTCTTAAAATGATGTGCTCTGTGAAAGGGCTGCCAGTATGCAACTCGACTTGCATCTGGAACAAATCAGCTGTGGTGAAGGTGTGTCTATTTACTAGTCTGATTTTGGAATCTCTGTGTTAATATTTTGTTTAGAATGTTTACATTAATAATTCAGTTTAATTTCTGTCCTTTTTTTCTTTTTTGTATTTTCTCTGTTAGGTGTTTATTTCTCCATAATACCTGCTTTCTATAAGAATCAGGAAAGCTTCCTTTTGTTCAGTATTTGGAAATAAGTACATATGTGTATCAAACACATTTGAAACATCCAATATGTGAATGGGTTAGTGTTTTTGCGCAGTCTCTATCCACAGAAAATTTTACATGCCAATGTTCACAGCCACTTTATTAACAGTCTCCCCAACCTGAGAGCAACCGAAAGGCCGTGTGTGGGTGTGTGTTACAGCTGTGTGTAGACTCACCCAAGGAAGCAGCTGTGAGGTCCTCCAACAAGTGGCCTCTTTTTAAAAGACGATGTGATTCACATTATGTTTCTAATGATGCCACATTTTGGAAGAGGCAAAACTCTGGGGAGTGTCTGAACATCTGTTGTAAATTTGACTGTGTGAAAAAAAGGAGGAGCAAGGGAATTATTCTACGTGACAATGCAAGGGCACCTAAATGGCACTACGAGCTTGTCAAATGCATTGAAAACTGAGAAGCACAATGACAGACCTTAATGTGTGCACATGAAATGCAGTTTAGGAGGTTGAGGGTCCCGTGGTGGGATGCGGAAGTGACAGGAGCCCATCAGTTTGCACTGTGAAGGCAGGAGCCACTGCCCTGGGGAGAAGGGGAAGGAAGTTACTGACCGAAGTACCTGTGACAGTGAGGGCGCCGGTCACACTAACAGCAAAGGAAACTGCACATGAAACTGTGCTCCAGGTGGTAAAGTGGATTCCCAGGGGGTCCAGGTAACAGTGCAGGTGTGGCTGTGCTGTGCACAGTCGTTACATAATCACATAAGTGGGTGGGCACAGGTGGGGGCCAGACTCCTCACTCCAGGAATGGAAATCGACACTTATCACCACAGGGAGGAGGCGTGATGCTCCCGGCAGTGACGTGTCAGAGTTGCAGATGTAAGGAACGTGAACTCAGGTTTGTTCATGGGCATGTCCAATTGCATATGGAAATATTTACAAATGTGCATGTTCCTGCACTAGTTTACTCTAAATATTTTATTGTCTTGTCTGCTTAGTGTGATTGCTTATTACGGTGCCCAGTGTGATGAGCCTGTCTTTTCCCAGATACTGGCTTCTAGAGCATTCTAAAAAAATAGTGATGGTTTTTTGGAGAAATGACTTTAGAGAGAGAGAGGAAGGAGGTATGAGAGACACAGAAAGAAAGAGAAGGAGAGAGACACACACAGATGTGGATGCTGTTGTTCCACTTGTTTACACATTCATTGGTTGCTTCTTGTATGTGCCCTGACCAAAGGTTGAACCCACAACCTTGCCTCATCCAAACATGTTCTAACCAACTGAGCTACCTGGCCAGGGCCTGATTTATGCTATAACTGCAAATCTGTACCTTTGAACTTCTTCACTAATTTCTGTTTCACCCTACCTCAGCCTCTGGCAACCACCAGTTTTTTCTCTGCATGTTTTGTTTGTCAGGGTTTTTTTGTTGATCAGATCACACATGTAAGTGAGATCATGGTATCTGTCTTGCTGTTTGACTTATTTACATGGCACAATGTCCCCAAGTTTTATTCATGTCGTGTCAAATGACAAGATTCCATTTCTCTCAAAGGCTCATTTATACATGGATTTGACATTTTATATTATGTATGACCTGATCTTTAGGCATTGACCCATGAAGGGATACTTAGGTGATTTCCACATGTTGATTATTGTGTAACAGTGCTGCCCTGGACCTGGGGTTGCACGTTTCTTCTAGGGATGTTTTAGTTTTCTTCAGATAAACACCCACAAATGGAATTCAGGATCATACAGTCCTTGCAGTTTTAGGAATGAAGCCCAAGGAACCATGTGTACCCTGCTGAGCTGCAGAGACCAGCAGGGCTCTTAGGGCTTCAGGCCCTGGTGAGGAGTGTGGGCTGAAACCAGCAGGGGGCGCTGTGGGACTGCCCTGTGCTCCATACACAGTAGCTCAGTTAGGACTCTTTACTCAATGGAGCCTGGGGCTGGGGGAGGGGCTGGAACTCACTGACTGTTACCCTGCAGATGGGTCCTCTCTGGCCTGGCAGATCCTCTGAGCAAAGACCTTTGTGTTCTCTCAGCAGGTGCTTCCTCCCCATGCTTTTTCTTTTTTTAATTATGTTTTTTCCATTATGATTCATTCTTTTTTAATCACCTCCCCCCACCCCAGCCATCACCTTACTGTTGTCCGTGTCCATGAGTCTTTTTTCCTTTTTGTCTCAGTCCCTCCACCCTCTGACTCCCCCTCCTTAGCTGTCACCCTGGTCTCTAAGAGTCTGTCTCTACTTTCCTTCTTAGTTCAGTTTGTGTATTGGATTCCACACATGAGTGAAATCATATGGTATTTGTGTTTCTCTAACTGGCTTATTTCACACAGCATCAAATTTTCCAGGTCAATCCATCGTGTCATAAAAGGTAAAATTTTCTTCATTTTTATGGCAAAGCAGTATTCCATTGTGTAAATGTCCATAGTTGTTTTATCCACTCATCTATTGATGGACACTGAGGCTGCTTCCTATCTTGTAGACTATAAACAATGCCGCCATGAACATAGGGCTGCTGATGTTCTATCAAAGTAGTGTTTGGGGTCCATTCAGATGGTCCATAAGGCCATGCTGTCCTGAATGTACCTGATATTGTCTGATCCACATGATTTTTCTAGGGGTGAAGCCAACCTCCATCCCCCTCTGTCTGGGGTGTGAACTGAGCTCCAGCACCAGGGCTCAGGAAGGGGCTGGGCGGCCCCTGGATGGACACACATTTGCATACACAGCCCCTCCCCTGGCAGGGGGTGGGGAGAAAAGGAGGCCTGGGCAGCCCAGCTCCACTGTGGGCTCAGGGGCTGTGTGCACCATGGCCTGGACCCCTCTCGTCTTCATGCTCCTCTCTCACTGCACAGGTAGGGACAGGCCTCGGGGAGTAGGGCTCTGTTGCTAAGTTTATTCCCTTCCTGCTCCATCTCCTGAGAAGCTTCCCCTGGTTCTGCCCCATCAGTGACACATGTCTCTATTTGCAGGTTCCCTCTCCCAGCCTATGGTGACTCAGCTGCCCTCCCTCTCTGCATCTTCTGGAGCCTCAGCCAGAGTCACCTGCACCCTAAGCAGTGGCTTCAGTGTCGGCAGCTGTGGTATATTCTGGTACCAGCAGAAGTCAGGGAGCCCTCCTCGGTATCTGCTGTACTATCACACAAACTCAAGTAAACATCAAGGCTCCGGGGTCCCCAGTCGCTTCTCTGGATCCAAAGACACCTCGGCCAATGCCGGGCTCCTGTTCACCTCTGGGCTGCAGCCTGAGCACGAGGCCGACTATTACTGTGCTGCATGGGACAGCAGTGGTACTTACACGGTGCTCCAGAGCCACGGGGAAGTGAGACTGAATCCTCCCCTTGCTCTTTCTGGCTGCGGCTGTCCCTCCTGAGGTGGCTGTGACAAAGACTAATGTAGAGTGACATTTATTGTCACGTCTTCAGTGGGCAACTCTTTTCCTAGGACCCCTGGATGTGTGCTTTATCCCTTATTGTCTATAGGTAAAAATTTTGTTTTCTAGTATTACTATCTTTATTGCCTGCTCACAAACTAAATATTTTGCAAAGATCACATAAGGTGTATCCTACAAATTTACAACAGTCTCTTCTGTTCTCTGTGTGGACCAAAATTCCAAGACCCCTAATCAGTTAGATCCAGAGTTATTAGTAAAATCATCCCAAATCATGACCATTGTACTTGCATTCCTCAGACAGGTCATAGGACCTGGAGGGATTGGGATGTGGACCCAGCAGGGGGCGCTGTGGGGCTGTCCTAAAGGGAGAGGGGTTTGAATTTGTACTGGGATATACACTTGGATGCTCCAGACATGCGATAAAAATGAGTTTTTATCTAAAGAACTTATAAATGTCTTCTTAATTACAATTGAAACCAGAACTATGCCATCTGTGTATTTACAGCTCTCTGTCTGCTTGTTACCAGCCCCTGAAGCTGTGCTGTGAGGAAAAGTGTAAGGAGTGGAAAAAAGCACCTGCACGGGAGATGCTTTGTGTGGGTGGGATTGGACCTGAGGGTGGGTGAGGAGATGGGCCAATGAGGCCTAATAAATAGACTGATCTTCAGTCTGGAATTGGCGGAATAAGTAGGAGTGGCGTGGATGTATGGGTGGGGCCCGGAATGTTCTAATCACAAGTAAGAATGCAAAGGAAAAGATACTGATCATTCAAATAAATGAGGGAAGTTGCTGTGGGCCAGGCCTTTGGTTAGTGAAGCAGGAAGGGCCCCAGGACAGTGGGGGGTGACATGCTCACTCTCCATCTGCAATGGGAACAAAATGAGCAGGACAGGAGGTCAGCCTCCCCTGCCCTGGGGACGGCTGCAGTGTTGGGAGCCCTGGTGCAGGCTGGTACCAACACATCCCTGGTGCTGCCCCAAAG
This sequence comes from Artibeus jamaicensis, assembly GCF_021234435.1. NCBI lineage: Eukaryota > Metazoa > Chordata > Mammalia > Chiroptera > Phyllostomidae > Artibeus > Artibeus jamaicensis. The sequence goes on along the minus strand of NW_026521245.1, from coordinate 59,792 downwards.
CTGTGATGCTCAGAACTACTTGGCCCTCAGGGATCCCAGCTTGGTTCTCTGGCTCCAGGTTAAGCAACATGGCTTCTCTGACCATCACGAGCCTGCAGCCCGAGAACAGGGCTGAAAATGACCATTGAACTGTGATGATACCAACACGGCTGTCAAAGAAGCACTGAAGTTTAGGGAGAGTGTTCAGTATGATGACCTAACGTCCCTGGGGCTTTGTCACAGCCTCCCTCACCATCCACAATGGCTCTGTGTTCACTCAACACACCTTCTCCAGACTCTACTGTGTGTCAGACTCGTATTCCTCTCACGTACCGAATGTTAACACAATTATGCCCTTAGAAACTTAATCTAATAAATTCTTGGGTTATGTGTGTGGGTGTACACATAGTTACTTTTTTATCCAGTCACAGTCCACTCTCACTGAGTTTACAAGTGCATATTATCTTCCTGTGATGGCCTGACACCTCCTCTGAATAAGTCACAGGGCACATCAGCTCACTGTATTGCATAGGAGTCACACGTCCATGGCTGTGGGGACCTGGCTGCGTCCTGGGAGGGAAGTGCTGTGACCGTCTCATGTGGATGCTATCAGGGGGCCGAACAAGAAGAAGCCAGATCTCACTTCTGAATGATTCCGGTCTCTTTCTGCAGACGTCCCCTGTGATTTGCTGTAAGTGGACCCAGGCCCCATCTCAGGTGATGGGACCATTGAAGAGGTTTATGGCACTGGGACAACATGTGGGAAAAAAAGTATGAGGGGGAAGAGAGGAGCCGGTCACCCTGAAAAAGCAGGTGCGCCGGGGTCTTCATTCCCTCCGCCCGTCCTTTCTCTGAGTGGAGGACACGTTCACTCTGAGGGCTCAGGCACCTATATGGTCCCACCAACATAATTATCTAAATGGTAGGGGGAGCAGGAGGAAGACCTCATGCAGAGGAGGTCATCTCTTTAGAGGAAGGAGTCAGGTGTGGGGACTCCTGCAGCACAGTGAGGACCCTGGGGGACAAGGAGCCCCTGCCCAGTGTGGGTAGGTGGGGTACAGGCAGGAGTGAGGTCCAAGCCTTACTCTCTTTCTGCTAAGCTCCTCCTAGTCTAATCCACAAAGTCACAAATCCAGTGTAAATATATTGCTTGTCATGTTAAAAATACACAAAAAAACAAAGCATGAATGCAAAGAAAATCTATTCCTGCTAACACTGAGGTGACTTAGATGAGGAAATGTTGTGACTGGGATTTTTTGAGAGCAATCCCAACATCCATTTGATGAGCGGTCATAAGCCTGCTCGTTTCAAATGGGTAAAGAGAAAAATTTAGAATTGAAATAAAGTCATGAAAACAAACCCGATGGAAATTAAAGAACTGAAAAACACCATAGTTCAAATTTAAAAAGAAAACTTCAATTTCACATTTATCTTGCTACAAAAATCAGACAATCAGTAAGAGAACACAGGTGGGTAGAAATTTGTTTAAGATATAAACAGATGTTAGGTCACCTATCACAAAACCCCAACAAGAAACATGTGACACAGGCACACAAACTCCACAAACTGAGGTAGGGAGGCAACTCTGAAATGGGTAGCACGCTCCACTTTCCGATGGTGAGTGTGAAGCCTTCGAAAGCCATTACTGTTGCCCATCACTTAGTCACATCAGATCTATGGAAACTGTACCTGCATCACGTGACTGAGCCGTTTGTTGGTTATTCCTCTGCACCGGACCCTGTGTGTGCTCCTGCCAGGTTCTCTGCGCAGCCCTTATGAGCCTTCAAATCAGACGAGTGGTCCCCTCATCTTTGACACTGGACATCAAGGTCACTGTACATTTACTTTTGCAATATCAAACTGGGGGGGGGTGAGAAACCAAATTAATTTGTCATTTAGGTACAAGTTTGCCCCTCCCACAGTTGTGGATTCCTGGGAGTGAGATGCACCACTAACCAGTACAGTGTATCAGCATCATGGTATCTGGGAACCAGACCCTGGATGTGTGAATAGAGTCAGTGACCTGCTGAGCTGCAGAAACCAGCTGGGCTCTCAGGGTTTTGGTCCAGAAAGACATGTGTACCTTGTGACCATTAGGGGGCACTGTGGGGCTGCCCTGTTGGGCTGCCCTGTTGGGCCTACTCAGTTGCTCAGGAAGGACCATTCACTAACAGGAACCTGGGAATGGGGGCTGGGCCCTGTGTTCACAGATGGGGACTTCACCACTGGGACCTCTCTGGTTTTATATGGTCCCCAAGCTGGGAACTTGTGTTTTCTCAGCAAGTACTTCCCCTGCAGGGCTCACTCAATGGGTAAAGCAAACCCTTCACACCCTCAGTCTGGGTGTGAGCTGAGCTCCAGCACCAGGGCTCAGGGAGGGGCTGGGCAGCCCCTGGATGGACACACATTTGCATACGCAGCCCCTCCCCTGGCAGGGGGTGGGGAAGAAAAGGAGGCCTGGGCAGCCCAGCCCCACTGTGGGCTGAGGGGCTGTGTGCACCATGGCCTGGACCCCTCTCCTCCTCGTGCTCCTCTCTCACTGCACAGGTAGGGACAGGCCTCAGGGACACAGGGAGCTGCTAAGGTTACTCCCCGCTGACTCAGAATTTTTAGAGAATTTTTCTGTTTCTCATCCAAAATAACCATGAATGTTTGTGTCTGCAGGTTCCCTCTCCCAGGCTGTGCTGACTCAGCCGCCCTCCCTCTCTGCATCTCCTGGAGCCACAGTCAGACTCACCTGCACCCTCAGGAGTGACATCAATGTTGGCAGCTACTACATCAACTGGTACCAGCAGAAGCCAGGGAGCCCTCCCAAGTTCCTCTTGTGGTATAAATCAGACTCAGACAAGGGCCAGGGCTCCGGGGTCCCCAGCCGCTTCTCTGGATCCAAAGACACCTCGGCCAATGCAGGGCTCCTGACCATCTCTGGGCTGCAGCCTGAGGACGAGGTCGACTATTACTGTGGGATCTGGCACAGTAGTGCTCCTCACAGTGACTCACACACATGGGGAAGTGGGACAAAAACCTTAGCCTACCAGAGTTTTCTTTCAAGACAATTTAACATTTTTTGTATGCACGAACATAATTTGTGTGTATATAAATATACTCGGAGGTACCGTCTGGTTTATGATGGGTCTACTCCCAGTTTTCCATCCCACTTCTAGAGTCTCAGGGACACGGAGGCCAAACTGAACACACAGTGGTCACGGTGACACTGATATATGCTAGTACCTACGCATCTGCAGTAAAAGAAAACATCGATAAAAATATTTTTGTGTACTTTTCAATTTCACTGTGACACTTAATATTCCATATGACTCTAAATAAACCCCATTCCTCCATCCCTGGTGCTGCTTATAAAAACTGCTTCTTACTTCCCCCTGATTTGAGAGAGAAGCAGCACCTGCTTTTTCAACAAATAAATCCACGTCTGACTGCTTCTTGGCTTGTGCCCTCTAGTGAGCTCTTTGGGAAGGACCTCAGTGGTGCCTGCAGTGACGGCCGCCCTGGTCGCGCCTGACTCTGATTCTCCATTTCTCTCACTGACACTGGCATGCAGTGACACCTCTCTGTCTGTATTATTAAGTCCTGTGTCCTACTCTGATTCACGCCACCAATTCTGACTGAAAATCAGCAGATAGTTCCCATGTACTAATATTCCTGCCTGTGAACTAAAAGAACCTTGAATTCATATTTTGTTATTTAGATATTTCAATTACCTCATAAGAAATGTATGGCATTTATAAAGCAGAGACAGCCTGGCCTGGAAGCAGAGAGAATTCAGAAGGGCCTCGCCCATCAGATGTCATCGGTGCTGAGACATGGAAGAATGTGTAGGCTCAGCCACAGGGTCACAGTTTAAAGAGTACAAAGTGGCCCATTGAACCACACTTTTAAGTTCCTCACAGATTTCAATAGTATGGTGGTTATTTGTAGTGTGCTCTTCAGAGGTATATGTTTAGTAATATTTTACTTGAATCTATTAATAAATTTGCCTACTTAGCATCTGTATTCCAAAATCGCTGCCTCTCTGAACCACATGTGCAGTGTCCCTGAGCCGTGAAATAGACCGTCTTGGGTTGTAACCTATTTTCTAGGTTTGGGAATTCTAATTGTAAAAAAGAAAAAATGTCTCCATAATTTACAAGATAATCACGGGAATTTCTAATATATTAGGTGTGTTTCAATTGTGTATTTAACACTCGATTGATGTTTTCAATGCCCTGAGAATTTCTATAAGGCAGGTAAACCCCTTTATTTATCTAATTTACACATACAAACTTTTGTTAATAAAGGATACACTGCTATAATCCAGAAAAAAGAATCAGTTGCCCAACCATGGAATAGGCCACCTTACTGTGAAACAGTGGATTCTACATCAGTAGACATTTACATTATCATCCGTATGTTTGCATATGTTGCATTTTCCTCCTTCTCTGAACTTCCTTGGCATAGACATGTATGAGCTCTCCATGGTATTTGAAAACCCTTTGTCAGTAGAGAATTAGACACACTGGTTCCCTTCCTGGGCACCTAAAGACAGTCATTCACTGCAGGTGATTTGGAAAAAGGACGGACCCAACCACACACGCGGTCAGGTCCCCATTGCTCACTGTCTTCCCTTTTCCAACTGGGAGTTCACTCCTGCTGGCTTCCTGTGCCCGGTTCCCCCACTCCCACTCCCAGCCTCTGCAAACACCAACCCATTCTCTGTGTCTGTGAGGTTTTCATTTGTTTGTTAGTTTGTTTGGTTTGGTTTGGTGGTGAGTCTTTTTCATTTTTTGTTTTGTGTTATTGGCTTTGTTTTAATTCAAAGCTCCTTGGACATGGGCTGCATGTATCTTTTTGACGTAGTGTTTTCCTTGCTTCAGATAAATCCCAGAAGTGGATGATCTGCATCATACGTTAGCCCATTTTTAGGCATCAGAGCACGGGTGTGTGACTAGAAAGAGCGACCTGGTAAGAAGCAGGAACCAGCTGGAGTCCCAGGACTTTGGGGCATGGGGAGGTATGTGCCCTATGACCAGGAAGAGAGGCTGTACAACTGTCCTGAGCCCCCCTCTCAGCTGCTCACTGAGGACCATTTATTTACTCAGTGGAGCTTGGGTCTCAGAGTGTGTGGTTTGTGCTTCCAGATGGGGACTCAGCAGTTGTTCTTACTCTGACCTCGTAGAGCTTCCAACACAGGGACCTTAGTGTGGTCTGAGCAGGCGCTTCCCCCCTCCCCCTGGTTCTCCCAAAGGGTGAAACCAAACTCCACCCCCCTCTGTCTGGGGTGTGAGCTGAGCTCCAGCACCAGGGCTCAGGGAGGGGCTGGGCAGTCCCTGGGTGGACACACATTTGCATGGACAGCCCCTCCCCTGGCAGAGGGTGGGGAGAAAAGGAGGCCTGGGCAGCCCAGCCCCACTGTGGGCTCAGGGGCTGTGAGCACCATGGCCTGGACCCCTCTCCTCCTCGTACTCCTCTCTCACTGCACAGGTAGGGATGGACGTGGGACACCTGGGAATCCTCCAATATTACCCTTTTTTGCCCAGAATCTTGATAAACTTTACCATGGTGTCTCAGGCCACCAGGGAAGAATCGCATACAAGGAGAGAACCTGGTCCTGCACAGGAGAAACAGGCCTCCAAGTACAGTCACTGCTCTGGACTTGAACCTGATCTGAAAGGAGTTTGTGGAAGAGACAGCACATCAGTGCTGGGCCTGTGGTATTAAATGAAAACATTTTGTGTGAACATGAATGTGTACACTTATCTGTACATATTCATAAATATATGCATATGTAATAAATATGTGTGTACCTGCATACAAATATGTGTACATATACATTAATGCAGTAAGTCAATTTTTAAAGTATATACTTTTAACTGAATAAATGAATAAACGCATTGACTCACTATATCGATGAACAAAAGATCCATATTTTTCTAGTGGATTGCTTTTGTCTCTGACCTGGAATTTCTTTACTGTGCAATCTGAGAGGTAAAGGACAAAAAATGAGTGGAGAAGTGACTTTGCAGGTGAGAACTCCAGTGAAGGCAAGACTGGAAGGGATGGAGGAGGGAGAGCCATCATGGACAGGGCTGCTCCCGGGAAGGGGAGAGAAGGAGGGATGGGGCAGGAAGAGCTCCGACCACAGCCCAGGTCTGGGAAGGGCTCAGGCAGGCTGAGTGCCTGCAAGTCTCCTGCAGGTGGGGGCCCTTAGAGGACACTGCTTCCAGCAGGAAAGGCTGATCCCTGTGCTCTCAGCTGCCCCTCTTGGCCTGGAACCACAATGAGGCTGTGGCACTGCAGGTGGCCTCTGCTGCCCTGCAGGGTCTCTGGGAAGGAGGTCTGAGTGGTGCACTTCCAGGGCCACCACCAGGGCCTGTGCTGCTGTGTCCCACCCACAGGACAGGGGCTGTGCCCTCCTCCTAACATGGGCTCCTGCAAACATGGGGATAATTCATGCCTTGCCCTAGGTACATGCTTGGGGGGCAGGCTTTGTAAGACGGCTACTGTCTTCCCAGTTGACTCCTGTGGGAGACATCGGAAAGCCCTGAGGCTCAAGGAATCCTCTGGAGCCCCCCTCCTCTGCTGCAGGGTCCCAGGGTCCTCCTGCTGCAGTGATCAGGGCTGTGGCCTGGCCTCAGTCCCATATCCATTCTGCTCTCTTTCCTGACGTGACCTCACACTAAGGCAGTTGTCAGGCTCTCCTGGGTCTGACATGTGTGCCCAAATCCATGGTGGTCACACCAGGATTGCGCCTGCATCATTCCCTGTAAGGATGACTCTTGACCCCTGTACCAATGACTGTAATGTGCTGGAAACACAGGAGCCAAGCAGACGGTAAAAACTAGACTTGGGATCAACGTGAAAGAGGAGCAGTTTAGCTGGGGACCAGCAGAGGGCGCCATGAGACCATCTCTGCCAAACAGGAGCTCCTGGCTAGGCAGCCCTCCAGTGACAGGAGACCTCAGTGCTGGACACTTCGATTCCTGTGAGGACAGTATGGGGACTGTCTTCTCTGGACCCGTATCAGCTCCATGCACATGGCCTTCCATGTGCTCCCAAGAAAACTTACTCCCAGACTTACGCAGGGGGAAATGAATGTGTCAGTCTGGCTTCCCACAGCAAGAGCTCACACCCTGTGGGGGAACCTGGGAAAGAGGCAGGGGATGGGGACTCATTTGCATAAGCAGCCCCTCCTCCATGGGGCCAGCTGGGAGGGGATAAGAGGGGCCTGGGAAGCCCAGCCCCAGCTGTGTGGACTGAGGAGCAGCCTGCTCACCATGGCCTGGGCCCCTGTGCTCCTGGTGTTGCTCTGTCACTGCACAGGTAGGGACGGGACCCAGAGACCCACAGCACCTGCACCCTGACCTTCTGTTGAATCCATCTTGTCTGTTTCTGCAGGTTCCCTCTCCCAGTCTGTGCTGACTCAGCCGCCCTCTGTGTCTGCATCTCCTGGAGCCACTGCCAGACTCACCTGCACCCTCAGCAGAGACCTCAGTGTTGGTAGTAAATACATGTACTGGTACCAGCAGAAGCCAGGGAGCGCTCCCAGGTATTTTCTGTACTACTACTCAGACTCGAACAACAAGTTGGGACCTGGGGTCCCCAGTCGAGTCTCTGGATCCAAAGACACCTCAGCCAACGCAGCACATTTGGTCATCTCGGGGCTGCAGCCTGAGGACGAGGCCGACTATTACTGTGCTGCATGGGACAGCAGTGATACTTACACGGTGCTCCAGAGTCATGGGGAAGTGAGACAGAAACCTCCCTGTGCTCTTTCTGCCTGTGGTTGTCACTGCTTATCTGCCTGGGACCAAGTCGAACTCAGGTGGCATTTGTTGTCACTTTTCAGTGAGCAACTCTTTTCCTAATACCCATGTCTGCACAACTATTTTCCTATTGTCCGTAGTTAAAAATTTTATTTTTCCATTGTTAATATCTTTTCAGCCTGCTCATGTCTACACAGGCCTAAGTTAGGTCTCAGGGCTGCGTAATCCTACAGGGGCATGATAGACAAGGAAGGAGGGGGTTGAACTCACCTGTGCTCACCAGGTATGGGCCTTAATCAAAGGCGTGTGTGGGCTGCAGGCTTCTGGTGCATCATGGGGTTGAGCGTGTCCCAGGTGCACCTCCCGGGACACTGCTGCCCCCATGAGAGAGTGAGTTCCCATTCCGTCTGCCTGCGCCCACTGCGGCCTGTTTCTGGGACCGCGTCTCTCCTCCTGGGTCTCAGGGGAAGCAGGTTTCTCCAGCTCCAGAGATTCTGAGCTAACAGAGTGTCATCCACACTGGAATATGATTGTGTGTGACCTCTCTGTGCTCACCAGGACATCAGCCAAAGGCTGCCTCAGGTCCTGCCCAGGTGGCTCAGTTGGTGGAGCATCATCTTGTGCCACCTGCTACTCACAAGGCTCGAGAGAGCTTAGCAGGACTGTGGATCTGCAGAACCCACTGCTGCAAATTTCTCCAATAAAGCCTCATTGGGCGGCATCCCAGGACATTGGGGAGTTTGCATTTGTAGGTGGTGCCAAATGAGGATGATCACACCTCTGGATTCTGACTTTGGGAAGCTGGTACCAGCTGAGCCTTTCTGAGGATGGGAGGTACCTTTCTTGTCTTGGAGACACTGTGTTGGCAGCAACTGACACGGATCATGTGGTGATGAGCTTGCGTCCAGTATCACAGGATTCCCGCCCCCTTAGTAATGCTGGGAGACACTGGATAAAGAGTAGCTTTGACATCTTTACTGCTCCATATGATTAGAAACACCTTTTGGGTTTTTAATTTACAAAAACATTGTCAGAACCCTTTTCTGCCTTCCTCAGTCTCCCAGCTGGAGCAGTGAATGGTTCAGGGGATCCCTGGAGAATGTGGGGGTGAAGCCTGTGTAGCAGGTCTTGACCAAAACCCCAACACCACCCTCAGAGTGGCTTTTAACTGGATGTCATTTTGTGTGACATACACACTTGGAAGGGTAGTCAGTGCTTTAAAAAACATGACTCCATCACGGGCACCAATAGGCAAAGCCCAAGGAAGGAGAGAGTCTTAGAAGACAGACAGGGGTGGGGTTCAGGGAGCCACACCCCTGTCAGGTGGATCCACAGCCCCTCACAGGGGCCACTCTGAGTCTCTATGAGCCACTGGTCTGTGTGCACGTTTAGGATCCACCTCCTTTTGTTTTAAGCTTTAACCTCTCTCTCACGTCAAGAGAGGGATTCTGTTGAAATAACTTGACATTGTTGTGAAATCTAAGATTCCAGACCCTCAAGGTTTTGCAGGCAAATAAACCTCACCATGGTGCAGACAATCAGTACTACGATAAGACAACAAGAAACTCTCACGGCCATGAGAACCCCTTAGTTTCTTGTGGTACCTGTGAAATGCAGTGAAAAGGTGTTTCCTGTGACTTACTCAGAGGGAAGTCTTGAAGCTTCAAAAGAATACAATGTGCACCTTTGAAGGTAGTAAGTGAGAGTGGACATGACTGTACAGAAAAATGTATAAATGTTTTTATATTAAAGTATATATAATTCATATTAAAAGCATTGTTACCATAGGCATTGATTAGGTAAAGGCACTGGGGAGGCATCTGTGTTGACATTCTGCACATGAGTGGAATATGAGTCTCTCCCACAGTAGGGCCTGGAGAAGGTGTGGTGAGTGAACAAATAGGCACTGTGGGCAGTGAGGGAGGCTTCAGCTGGGCCCCTGGGGACGTCAGTGTCATCATACTGAACACTCTTGTAGCAACTTCAATGCTTCTGCACATCCCCGTGATCCAACCCTGTCCCGATGCAGGCCACATGTGGAGCGAGGGACCTGTTCTCCCTGGTGGACCACTCAGGGGCTGAGGGGACCTGGCTGCATCCTGGGAGGGAAGTGCTGTGACCGTCTCATGTGGATGCTGTCAGAGGGGTGGGCAATAAGTATCCAGATCTCGCTTCTGAATGATTCTGGTCTCTTAATGGAGACGTCTCCTGTGACTGATGATCAGTGGACCGAGGCCCCGTGGCAGGTGACGATGGGACAATTGAAGAGGTTTATGGCACTGGGACACCTTGGTGGGAAGTAAAGTGTGAGGAGAGAGAGAAGAGCCAGTCACCTCCGGCCCTGAAATACCAAGTGTGCAGGGGTCTGCATGCCCTCGGTCCCTCTGTTCTCTGAGTGGAGGACGCGTTCACTCTGAGGGCTCAGGCACCTATATGGTGTCAACAATGTAATTATATAAATGGAAGGAGGAGCAGGAAGAAGACCTTGTGCTGAGGAGGTCATGTGTTTAGAGTAAGGAGTGAGGGGTGGGGACACCTGCAGCACAGCCAAGAGCCCAAAGAGGTGAGAAGCCCCTGCCTAGTGTGGGGTGGGTGGGGTGCCAGGCAGGACTGCAGTCCAAGCCTCACTCTCTCTCTGCTAAGCTCCTGCTTCTCCATTCCAGTCCTGAGTGAGTCTGGACTCTGAAACAGCAGGGGGCGCTGTGGGCCCATCCCTGAAGGTCTGTGGGGGGGTCTCAGCTGGAAACCAGGCCAAGAGCCCAGTGCCCTTTGCTCTGTGCTCCCTGGGGACCACCAGCTGTGACCCCCCAGGGTCCCTCCCATCTCCAACCAGAGAGTCTCCCACAGGCCCACCCCCTTTCAGCTTTCACCAGTTTTATCCCCAGGGGCCCAGGAGGAGGAAACAATTTGCATGAAGGGTCCTCTCTGCCCTCCCAGGAGGGGAGAAGATAAGACACTTTGTGCCCTTCTCTTCCTCGTGGGCTCAGAAGCAGAGTGTGGGCACCTCCACCATGGCCTGGACCCCTCTCCTCCTCGCCCTCCTTGCTCACTGCTCAGGTGACTGACTGAAGGGAACTGGAGTAGTGACTATGGGACACACCTGGGTTACTTTTTCCTCTCTGACTGAGAACACGCTGTAGGAAATAACCTCATCTCACGTCTGTGTGTCTCCACTCTTCTGTTCCAGGGTCCTGGGCGCAGTCTGGGCTGACACAGGAAGCTTCGGTATCAGGGTCTGTGGGACAGAAGGTCACCCTCACCTGCACTGGAAACAGCTACAGTATTGCAATTTTTGGTGCAGCCTGGTACCAACAGGTTCCTGGTGCTGCCCCCAAAACTGTGGTGCTTGGAAGTACTCGGCCCTCAGGGATCCCAGATCGGTTCTCAGGCTCCAAGTCCGGCAGCACAGCCTCTCTGACCATCACGGGCCTGCAGCCCGAGGATGAGGCTGATTATTACTGTTCCACATTAGACTATAGTAGGAATCACACTGTGCTCCAGCCCCATAGGGAACTGAGACAAAAACCTGCCCTGTTCCCATGATCAACCCATCGTGCCTGTGACAGATGAAGGAGGTGATGTGGCAGCCCCTAGGCAGGGGTGTCCGACATTTTGGCATCTCTGGGCAACACTGGAAGAGGTGGAGTTGTCTTGGGCTGCACATTAAATACATTGAGACACGTAATCACACACACAAAATCTCATAACATTGTAAGTACATATATGATTTTTGTTGGGCCACATTCATAGCCATCCTGGCCGCATGCAGCCCACAGGCCCAGGTTGGAAGCCTCTGCCCAGAATGTCTGACTCCAAGGGTCTGACTTTGTGAGCAAAAACCCACCTAGAGAGTTGGTGGCAGCTGATTCTCCTCATAATGTTCTTCATAACTTTATTAAGATATAACTTGCATTCCATAAGTTTCACCAGTTCATTCATACAATACAACATCATTTAGCATATTTACAGAGTGGTATTACCATCCCATGTTCTAATTTTAGGACATTCTCATTATCTCTCAGAGAAAGTCCCCACCATCAGTAGTCACCCCTCATCACACCTCCATTGGTGCCAAGCCACTCCCGACCCACTTTCTGCATTTACACGTTCCCTCTCCCAGACACTCATATAGACGGAAGCAGAAAATTGGTGGTCCTCGTTGACTGTCTTGTGTCCTTTACAATTCTTTCGAACCATGTGCTTGAGGTCTCATCTGTACCGGGGCATGGGTCAGTATCCTTGTTTTTGGTCAAATAATACCACAATGACTGAGCAGGCTGGTGTTTGTTGTCCGTCACCTGCTGATGGGCATGGAGTTGTTTTAGTCTTTGGCTGCCATGCACAGTGCTGCTGGGAACATCTGTGTCCGATTTACTTTGTTTTGACTGGATGTGTGCTCTTGTTTCTCTTGTGCAGACACTTAGAAGTGGAGTTACCGAGACATGTGACAATGTTCTGTTAAGACTGTGAGAGTCTGTTAAGACTGTGAGAGGCTGTTAGATGTTGGTCACTACGGCTGGATGGTTGAATTTTCAACCCGCCAGGTGTCTGGGCCTGATTTCTTCACATCTCCCCAACAACTGTTAACCTGTCTCCCTTTATTACAGCCCTTCTAGTCTGGTGAGTGGTACCTCACAGCAGTTTCTGAGAGCAGCACTGATCGACTGCCTGCGTGCCTGTCCCACCCAGGAATCAAACCTGCAACCCAGGCACGAGCCCTGATCAGCAATCACAGCAGCCACCTTCTTGCTCTGCAGAACGACACCCAACCAACTGAGCCACACTGGTCAGGGCTCTTACTGAGTTTTGAATTGTATTCCTCTAGTGACCAATGACATCTTTCCATGTGCTGTAGTTATTGCTTTTCTCAAGTTTTGAACATTCAAGGCTCTACCATATTTTATCTGAGTTATTGCTAGAATGACTCACTCAAACTGTGTTCATCCCTACACAGCAGGAATTAAGAAGAGAATCCCTCTTACAGACAGTGGGATGGGCAGCATTCCCGGGTGAGGACCACAGTACAGGAAAGTCCTGTGGAATCTGCCTGTGATGGGCACTGCATCTGTAGCGCTCTCAGGGGCCCTGTGAGCTCCGGGCTCTGGCTCTCACACCTGCCTCACGTTCCTTCCTTCCCAGTTCCTAGAATTCCTTCTCCAGCCTGATGTCCAGGTGTAAACAGAGAGACTGCCACACGTCAGCAACAAATCTGTGTGAAGTCTTGCTGGGCACAGGACAAGAGACAATTGGTGATGAGACAGTTCCACAACTGGGCCTGAGCAGGCAGAGGGCTGGGGCTTCCCCATGTCATGACCCAGACCCTTCTGCTCCTCACCCTCCTCATTCATTGGACAAGGAGCTTCATTGTGGGGGAGTGAAGGATGTCCCTGGGGGACAGTCTCACTGCCCTTTACTTTTGTCATCTGGACACAAGAAGTGGGTTATTTCAGTCTTCCTACCACCTTCTGTCCCCAGTTCCAGTGTCCTGGATTAGACAGTGCTAATCCTGCCTTCATGCACGTTCTCTGGGTCTGTGTGTGTGTGTGTGTGTGTGTGTGCATGTGAGTGTGTCAGGAGGATGATCTCTGACACTGAGTCTGAGCCAGAAGCATAATGACACATTTCTGGGAAATACTCAAGAAGGTCTTTCAGGATGCTTTTTCTATGAGTGGCCATTCTCTGTCTCCTAGCTTTATTAATAAACTCACTTTCACTTTACTCTTTAAAAAGGAAGGTATTTCAAATACCTGAAATAGAGGTATATAGTCTAATCTAATGCACTAATTATCAAAAAAGGAGAAACCCCCCAAATAGGAACAGTCTGAGGTTTCAAAATTACAGGACATCATTTATGAGCATAGGTGGACAAATACCTCAACAAACCAGTAGAACCCATGTTATATCAAGAAAGACTTCTTTGTCCATGAGGGAGGACATGGGCTGAAGCTAGGGCTTATGGGATGTTACTGAGGAAAGGGAGCACGGATTTTGGAGGGAGAACAAATATGAAGAAGTCCTGAACCACATGGGAGATGTGCCACTCAGAGCTCTCACTGGTGTTGCTGTGACCCATCATAAGAGAACAAGATGGTGTAACCAGACATGATGTCACGGACTCACTGATACTGTAGCCCATGGTCCATGAAGTGCATCAGCAGGGTTCTTTCAGATGCACAGCTCAGTCCAAAGGAAAGCTCTTAGCTGGGTGAGGCAGCATCACCCCAGAGCCACCAGGGGGCGCTGCGCTCCACCTTCCTGCCTTGTGATGGGTTCCTGGGCCCCCTGGGTTCCTCTCCCATATGCGTTCTAACAACCCTCAGTTCAGCACTTCCTCCCAGTTGCAGCCCAGGTTTCCCCACAGCAGAGAACGGCTTTCAACCCTAGTGTCTCAGACAATTTCCGAAGGAGGCTCAGAGCTCCCTGCAGAGGTCAGGAACCCTGCAAGCAGTGGCGAGGGCCCAGTGTGTTCACCAGGACACTCATGGTCAAGGCTGTGGTCCTTCACTGTCATATATTCTGATTACATGTCTGGCTGGTCCAGTTCCCCCTTATTTTAGGGACAGTCATTCCTACTAACTTCTGGAAACTGATGTTATTTATAATATTGAGATATTTCAATTACCTCTCCAAAGATTTATTTTTACCTTCAATTTTAGATTCTTCTCCTTTCAAGATGTAACCTATATACTTATATAATTGTCTCTATTGCATCCAATACTCATTTGGTTACTATACACATACAGTATTTTAGTAGGAATCATTTTATCTTATGTAAATTGAGCATCATGAACACAATGATGAGAATAAAAAGTACATTTAAATTTCATTATCAGTTGACTGTCAATTAAGAAATAAATATGAAATTACACTTTTGATTTCATAGTGTGATGAAAACAACAGAGGGCATTATCTTCACCAAATACTGAAACAATGTCATCTCTTGCCACCTTCCCTCCCCCCAAGTCTCCCTCCTTCCTGTCCATTCCCTCTGCTCCACAGGGGACGGTGGGGACCCCGGTGGTTAAATGCCCCCTGGTGTTCACACCAACTAGTCTAGGCACCATGTGAATCTCTCCTTTTGTTTCTAACTATCAGGCATATTTTTCTTATTTTGTTATAACCCTTGTTTGTTGGGATAAATCTCGTAATTTGATGGCGATGCTGTTGCCTTTCTCCTCAAAGCCTGCAGCCATGTGGAGGACACTCTGGGCACTATGACTGCAGGGAGCTGAGGGGAGCTGGCACCCACACCTGGGGGACAGCTACTGCCCTGGTCCCCTGACTGCTGCACCCAGAGAGCTGACAGGGCTGTGTCAGTGGGAGACTCCTGTCCCTTCACACCCCTGACACTAGCTTCCTAGTGGTCTCAGTGCTGGAGGCAGGAGACCTGCTCAGAACCCACAGGGAGGGCAGGAAGGGGTTTTACCAGAGAGGCCAGAATATGGTCAGATGGATGGGGTTAGGTTCGGAAAAAAGAAAGCCTCTGGGGCTTGTAGGTGAGACTGCACACAGGTCACTGCTCAGTCCTCCCGTTTTCCAGAGGGGAAATTAGGACTGAGGTCCCTGGTGACTTAGGGAAGCTGCTTGGGTGGAAGACATCCAGCCCAGTGCCTCACTCAGTGTCTCAGTTACTGTGCAGTCACTGCTGTGTGGAAGGCGCCAGCACCTACCTCTTTCAATATAACCCCCAGGGGACATCAGGGTGACACTGGGGCAGGAGGATAGAGGAAGCTGATTTGCATGAAGCACATTCTCCTCTTAATGGGTCTGGGAGGCAAGAAAAGGCCCCAGGGACACCTCCTATCACCCCAGGAGTCTGAGGAGGCCGTGTCCTGTGAGTGTCCCCACCATGGCCTGGACGGTGCTCCTGCTGGGACTCCTCACTTACAGCTCAGGTCAGAGGAAGGGACTCTGCACTTTTGGGGGACACACCAAAGCGCGGTCTCAGGGTGATCTTGTCGCTTATAACAACACCCATGTCTTTTCTGTTGGTTTCAGGTGTGGATTCTCAGACTGTCGTCACCCAGGAGCCATCACTGTCTGTGTCTCCAGGAGGGACAGTCACACTCACCTGTGGCCTTAGCTCTGGCTCAGTCTCTAGTAGTAACTACCCGGGCTGGTACCAGCAGACCCCAGGCAAGGCTCCCCGCACGCTCATCTATAACACAAACAGCCGCCCCTCTGGGGTCCCTGAGCGCTTCACTGGATCCATCTCTGGGAACAAAGCCACCTTCACCATCACGGGGGCCCAGCCTGAGGACGAGGCTGATTATTACTGTGCTCTCTACATGGGTAGTTACACTTACACAGTGATGTGACCCCATGGGGAAGTGCAACCAAAACCTCCTCCTGTGCTCAGAATGGCTCAGCTTTAGTGACAAGGAGAGAGAGGGTGGGAATGCTCAGCACACCGAGGGGAGGGGCTCCAGGGCCCCATTCCCATGTCCAGTGGCTCTTCTTCAAGTTCTTCCTCCAGGCTCCCCAAGGGTGTGCCCATCTGTCCCAGGTGTGACCCTGGCAGAATGGGCTTCCTGTCTTCCCCTCTGCCTAGAACCATGAGGGGGCAGAAAGCTGAGTGCAGACACATTAACCATCAGAGGGACTCAGAGCCCACACTGGCCTTTGTAATCCTGCCTGTGTTCCAGGAGCTTTAACAAGTCATCCTCTCATGTACTGATTTCACACTGTGTTTGCAGGAATGTTTTATTAGCATTTAAGTGAGAGTGTCACTGGGAGCTTGCAGGTCATGCTGGTCCCCTGACCAGGCCTGCTGGGTCAGAACTGTGTGTGTGTGAGCAAAATCTGTGTTTAAGCAAGTCACTTACACTTTTTAAAGAACACTAAAGTTTGAAAACGGCCTCTACCTTTATTATTATGAAATTATTCCTGAACACTTTTGTTTGAATTTACTCAAGTTAAATTTCGGGTCACAATCTTTCCTATATCAACCTTCCTAAATCTGGAACGTTCAGAAACAGGTTTAAAATCTCAGGTCATCGATGAAAACTGTGACTTGATTTCCTTTATTCTTGTTTTTAAATTGAAAACTACAACCACAAGTTGAGTGGATTTCCATGACTTAGGTGAATATTGATGCTCTGAGATGACACCTGTTTAGAAGGGCCTCCCAGGAACCCCCTTCCAGCCCCCGGGTCCCCCCGCTTGGCACAGGGACAGGTGAGGGGCCACAGGCGGGGTCTCCACACCAGGCTGCCTCGGGTGCCTGGCACTGGGCAGTGAGGAAAGATGCGGAGAAGGAAACTGTCCTTTTATTTACTGTTCTGACCTTTGTTAAAAAATTCTCAGAAAAACTTTAGTTCAAGTCAACACGAAATAAATTTTAAAGAAAAAAGTGTAATATCTAGCATGTTAGAAATATATGTAGTTATCTGTGATTGTTTTCTGTAGTACTTAGACATTAGAGATTCCTGAACAGGTCCTAAAAATCTAAAAGTATATATATACTGGGAATTTTATAAAATTTAAATCCAACCTGCACTTTAGTTAATGTTGTCTCACCAATGTTAGCATCTCAGTTTGTAAAAACGACACTAGTTTATCAAGACTGTAATGTTGGAAAAAACTGGGTGATAGTTATGGAAAAGTTTTATTTGCTAACATTTTGTCTGTAAGTGCAACATTTTTACAATGCTGAAAGTTTGTGAACACACACAGAGGAATGAAAACACACTCCCTTCTCCCCTGGGAGGGTGGAAGTCCAGGGCCAACCCCCAGGTAGTGCAAGGCTCCTGGGCAGAGAGACAGCCTTTCACATGCAAACCACGGCCAACTGTTGTATGTTCATGTTCATTTGTGCTCAGGAAAAAAATACAAAAATATGAATCATGTTTACCAGCCACTTTTTTATATATAAATACTCTCTGCAGAACCAGGAAAGAAAAGACTCTCATTCATCCAAGGGCTGAAAAAAAACATTAGGATTCCATTCCATGAGGATTTCAGGATTGAGTCCCTGTGAAGAGCCCCATTGTTCCCAGAGTCTCTTTAAGCATAAACTCCTGGCTGTGCAGCCAAAGCAACTCCATCTGGAACCCAACCTGCCATTTTGACTCCTGCTGCCCCTGCCCCCCCAGTAGACACAAAGACTTTGTGATCCTCTCTTGTCTTTATCTGTCTCTACTCCAGCTCTGGTGACAGAGCCCGGGTCACCTGAGAGTGATCCACCATCAGATTAAAGACACATTCCTTTCCCAGGAGGTAGGCTCACCAGTGCAGAGAAAGAGCACATAGTCTGGGGGTGGCAGTGGAAGGCACCGAGCAAATCCACGTGGTCCTGTCTCTGCCCGAGATGCACCTTGGGTGGGACCTCCCTTCATGAGCTCCTGATGGAATGATGTTGTCAGTCTCCTTGTGTGGTCTCCTGGGCCAAGGAAATGTTACATACACTGGACCTAGTCAATCAAAGCAGAAGTAGACTTGAAACCTGACAAGAAGGCAGACTTCCTACGTAGTCAAACTGGGGGAACAGAGTGGTTTGGAGTCCTTGGGTCCTTATTACCTCCTTGTAGACAGAGCAGACAGGTGAAGAGAACTCCATATTTCCAACAACTAATATACAGACAAA
Organism: Artibeus jamaicensis; assembly: GCF_021234435.1. Taxonomy (NCBI): domain Eukaryota; kingdom Metazoa; phylum Chordata; class Mammalia; order Chiroptera; family Phyllostomidae; genus Artibeus; species Artibeus jamaicensis. Next base: position 41,468 of record NW_026521245.1, on the reverse strand, counting down.
ATGGGAGATAGATAGAGAGATAGATAGATAGATAGATAGATAGATAGATAGATAGACAAATGCTCCTAGGAGACCCTTTCCTTCTAGCAGAATAACCTGGTAATCAGATGTCCACTCAGAGAAAATCTTTGAGACTACACCCACCCATTGCCCTCCCACACTATACAATCCTGACCTACACCCCCATCCAGGGATGTCAGCTATAAGGGCCAGGGTGTGGGTCCCCATTTCCTCCCAGCACAAGCTGGCACTGTCCCTTTGCCACCTGGGACAGTGTGGGTGATTCAGGGAAGGCTGACTCCCTCCCATTAGAAATTCAACAGGCCTCAGCCAGGTAGAGCCAGTTGAAGCTGGTTAGCACTCCAGTTCTCCTACCCATGATTCTGGCCACCAGCAGGGACCTGAACTTGAACCTCACCCCTCAGCAGTGAGACTGGATGAGGGGATAGAGGCCAGAGCTAGTGTGCACTCCTGTGCCCCTTGCTTGTAACTGTGGGACCCAGTGAGGAGCTAAGCCTTGACAACCCAGTTGCATTCAGAGATCTGAGTAAGGGGTGGGAGGCAGGGGAGTGGGCCATGCAGGGACCCCCAACCCTCCTTGTGTCAGTGATGCCCGAGAGACCCAGTGGGGAACTGGGCGGCCAACCCACTGAGCACAGCAGCTCCCCTCCTCCCTGTGCTTCCCTCCCTGAGTCCACGGAGCCGGGCTGTGGGACTGACTCTCTCTAACTTGAAGGGAACCAACTGGTGACAGTCAGTGCCCCACTGTCCCCAGGAAGGTGTCAAAGCAGGGGAGTCAGTGCTCCAGCTTTGGTGGGGCCAATGGGAGCTGAACACCCGCCCATGACCTTCTCTGCTGTAGCTCAGCAGGCAGGCGGCCTGATGGAAGACAGAGGAAAGGGGACTCAGGGGCCCCTGATGTGGTCTCCCAATGGCCTGGACCCTGTAAGGAGTAACACTGGTCATACCCAGAACCAGGAAAATGAAAACTTGAAGACACCAAGAAAGTCTACAGAAACCAACGCAGAAATTATTCAAATAATTAAATTATATGACAGTTTTCTTTGGGAATAGTCATAAAATCCATGTAACCAGCAGCTACAGACATTCTTGTAAGAAATGAAAAATGAGAGAAACTCAAATAGCAGAAGACATGATAAAATGACACCAAATGGAAGTGTAGAAATAAGAAATAACAAAGATGAAATTTTATAAACCAGTAGAGGGACCAACGATACTTAAAGTTTATCAATTGTTTTATTTGTTTCTTATCTGTTTATAGATTGATTGATCATTGAAATGAAAACTGGGCTCCCATTCCTACTGCACAGCTCCCAACACCATGAGTAATCTGTGGAGGACGTCACCAGGGGGCGCTGTGGGTCTTCTCAGAGATGCAAGGCCTGAAACCAAACCAAATGCTTCTAATTCAATGGGCCCTGTGCCCACATTCCTTGCCTGAGTTAGAGTGCCAGCAGGTGCTTCCTCTCAAGGGACAGACTCAGAGCTCACAACAAACCCAGCCTCCTTCTGAGAGTAGAACTATTAACTGGGCCCAGGACCCAGATTTGGATGGTGTTTTGCGCTCCAATTTGCATAATGTCCCACCAAATACACCCCTCACCCAGGCAGCAGAGGAGGAGATAAAGGGACACCCAGAGACCAGCACCAGCCTGAGGCCAGGGGATTGGGAAAGTGCCCACCATGGCCTGGACTCCTCTCCTCCTGCTCCCCCTCCTCACCCTCTGCCCAGGTCTGTGGACGCTTCAGAGACCAGACTTTGGAGGGATCCCTCTGCCTTCACTCTTCATTCCTAACATGTGACTGTTTTCATTTCAGGGTCCAGGTCTCAGGCTGAGGTGACTCAGGAGCCCTCACTGACTGTGTCCCCAGGAGGGACAGTCACTCTCACCTGTGCCTCCAGCACTGGAGCCGTCACCAGCAGTAACTATCCACACTGGTTCCAGCAAAAATCTGACCAAGCCCCCACCACACTGATTTATGATACAAACAATAAACTCTCCTGGACCCCTGCCCAGTTCTCAGGCTCCATCCTTGGAGGCAAAGCTGCCCTGACCCTGTCCGGGGCCCAGCCTGAGGACGAAGCTGACTACTCCTGTATTGTCTGGCACAGTGACCATTGCCACAGTGTCATATGCAAAGGAGGAAGTAAGACATAAACTCTGGTTCAGCCACAGCTTTGTTTCTTCCTGTGGGTGCAAAGCTGAACAGAAGCCCTAGAAAATGTGTCTGGTGAGTGAAAGGTGTGAACCTCTGGATGTCAGAAGGCAGACCACCACCGAGACAGCCTTTGCCCCAACTCCTGCTGCTCATGCCCTTGGGTGACCCCTGCCTTGAGTGTGGGCTGCCCTGAGTGGGGACAGAGACAGAGGCTGTCAGGGGACAATGAGAAGGCATGAGCACATCCTGGCCAAGGCCCAGCAAGAGCTTGTTTGGCCTGCACTTGGACAGGGTGGTTGACAGACAAACCCTCAGTTGGAGAGCTCATCCAAACACTGTCACCGGGATGCAGAGAGCACAGGGACTTCCTGGAAGGGGGACAGAGAAGGAAATGAGTGCTCTGGAGATGTCACTCAGCAGGTCAGTGGGCGTCCCTGGGTCAGAGAGCTGCAAGGGCAGCAGCCCTGTGAGGATAGTGGCGGCCCCAGGGCTGGTCTCCTCAGTGGTGAGTGGGTGGGGAGCACAGGTGACAGGGTGTGCAATGCAAGGTGTTTCACCTTGTTTAATTTTTTTCTCTCCACTTCCCGTATTCCACTTGTCAAGCAAATTCCTTCACTCCGTCCATCCTCCCTCAGGACCCACCTCAACAGAACACGCACCACAGTGGCTGGACAACACCTGTGATGTAGAAACACTGGACCCGTGACTATGGGCGTGGGGCTCTGACCTGACCTGGAGCGTTGTCTGGACCCCAACACCACAAGGGGCACAAAGGAGAGGCTACTCCCTCCGTCAGTGTTGAGGTCCATGAGGGGCACCTCTGCCTCCATTTCCCGCAGTGCTGTCTCTGTGGGTTCTCATGTTGCTGCAGGGAGATGAGGAATATTTGTGCCAGGGAAATGAGAGAAATAAATCCTAACATTTCCGAGGCCAGCTTCTCTGGGACCTATACATGAAGAGAAAAGTCACCAAACTGTCAGGGACAGTGGACTCTGGTTATCAGCATGTGGTGGGGCTGCTTTCACAAAAAGAGGTTGAGAAATGCTGAGCTTGGCCTTGGAGATTCTCTCCTCCCTGCTTGAAATGGGAAGAGAACAGCTACAGCAACATCAAACACTTGTCCTCAGAAGGAAGTGGATTTGAGCACAGACCCCTGGAGAGTGAGGTTCTGAGCCACCCTACCAGGTAGCCACCTGGACCTGGTGATTGGAAAGGGCAGGGGAATCAGCATGGGAGGTGAAAGGAGGGGACAAGTAGCATCCTGACAGCTTGAGACCAACTCTAGCAGCAGACATTACAGTTCATCCCACAGATGAGCCCTTGCTACTTGCTCAAAGGTCCCGGGAAGAGCTGCCCGTGAAACAGATGACAGAAGTTCGTGGATCTAAGTGGTACAAGGGCGGACCATAGGGGATGGAGCACTGTCCTGCTGTGATTGTTTCTTCCAGAACTGAGTGTCCTTGCCCCATGACAGAGGGTTGCCATCCAGCAGGTCTGAGCTGACAGGTCCTGTCTCTCAATTTGGATAAGAGCCCCCCTATGATCTCCTGGGGAAAGGACACTCAGGATGTGAGCTGAAAGATGTGAAGAGTGTAATTGAATGAGACTCAGATGTTCAGGGTTAAGAAACATTTGCAAACAGGAGCCATTCGTGTTTTTTACAGACTACAGATGGGGAAGGTGAGGCAGGAGATGGGCATCAGTTCATGCTAGGAGCCCGGATACCTTGAATGAGACACTAAAGATTTTTATTTAATCATGAGGAGGCAACGATTAGGAGTTTTATAAGCAGAGAGGGGCTTCATCATATGCATACATTTAAACTATCACTGCGACAATAATGCAAAAAATTAAATGAAGCAAAGGAAACGGTGCACAGTACCAGAGGGAGATGCTGTGCAAGGCCCTGGTGAGTGAGACGGGACGTGCACTGAGCCCCCTGGGGCACTGCAGCAGGGACAGAGGACGAGGACACGCTGTGGGAGGCCCTTGAGACCAGCACTGTCCATCCTTGTGAGGCTCATGTGTCTCGTCCCTCAGGGGTCACCTCCAGATCTGAGGGAGATCACAGGTCAGTGGGGATTCCAGCCCCACAGGGACATTTGTGATGACAGTGACTCTGTTCACTGTGGGGTTTCCCACTGGTGTAGATGCTCCATGGGACCTGAGATGTTAAACGTTTTCATGTTTTGTTGCCAATGTATCTACACATTCAGAACACAGGCTGGCATGAAGGACAAACTCAAATATGTTTGTTGAGTGAATATATCTGGCACCTAAATGTGTAATATTGTAAAAGACACAGACCTGAGGCCCATGGAAAGATTTCTGCTTTCTGGGCATTTTGACATGGAGGTTCTGAGTTAGTTCTAGAGGAAGTGTGAATAGTTTGACCCCAGGTGTCAAAAGCAGGAAAGTGCCACGAATTTGAGTCCTCATGTTCTTAATTAACCATGTAGGTGAGGTACTGGTCCCAGGGCTGCACAAGGTGATGGTGCAAGAGACCAGGATCCAGGGGCCTCACACAGGGAAAATGGAGAAGCTGTGATGAGTGGTCAGGAGCTGAGTGAAGAACCACAGGGACAGGGACACAGCAGGGGAGACTGTGAGGACCACAGACAAGCTCCATGAGCCTATACAGTGCTGAGTGCGGGTCAGGTGGGTGAAAGTGCACTGGTGCCTCCCTTCACTAAGGTCCTGTGATGTCATCATTTGTCCACGCATGTTCCATAGAGAGAACCACATGGCCCATCAAACTCTAGTATCCACCTTCACATCCCAAACCCCACAAACTGCCATGATGTGAAAATTCTCGAGAAAAAGGAAGATGGGTGTGTGTGGTCTGAATCCACAGAGGAGAGGCTTTTGCAAAGCGAGGTGAGGGCAAAGCAGCCTTCAATGATGAGGTGAGAATTTCTGTCACAGTCTGGACGTCATTCCACCCAGCGTGTCGTTCCGTGAATCACAGAGCTGCACAGTGAGGACCCATCGTCCGTCCCCCACTTTCCATCAGCTCATCGATGACATCAGCCAGCCCTTGGGAACATGGAACACAAGTCAGTGAGGAGACAGTCATTGGAATTAACTGCTTTAATGCACAAGAGTTTCAGAACATTAAAAGGTATGTGCATATTGAAGAGTACACATATAGTATATGTATGACTGGGACAAATGTGCAAAATAAATATGGCAGCATATGCAGATGCTACAAATACAGAAGGAGAGCAATCAACCCTTGATGTAAATTCTTGATTTACACTGGTAAATGCTAAGTACACCCACGTGTTAGTTCCTCACAAACCCCTGGATATTCTCTGTTCCCTACCAAAATTCTAAAGCCTTGCCCTGATTTGAACATGTCACCAAGCTCACTTTCTGAAACATTCTCTACACATTGGTTTCACTGCCTCCCTCTTGTCTGACTCTGAACCTCGTGGAACCTCAGGGGGTCACTTTTTCTACTGTGTATTCTGAGGATGCTGACATCTGACATAGCTATTTGCACATGTTCTTGCTTCCCATAGAGCAGAACTCTTTCTGGCAGTGAAAGAAAGTAGGGTAACTATGCACCACATGATTTATCAACAATATCTACACATGAGACCCTGGATGTGTGAATAGAGACAGCCACCTGGTGAGCTGCAGAAACCAGCTGGGCTCTCAGGGCTTTGGGCCATGACCAGCAGGTGGTGCTGGTGGACCACCCTGGAGCCTCTAAACAGTTGCTCAGTGAGGATCATTCTCTCAAAGGAATCTGGGCCTGGGGTCTGGGCACTGTGATCACTGAGGAGACTCACTGATGGAGATACAGCCACTGTGTCCTCTTAGGCCTTACAGAGTCTCCTGAGCTGGGATCTTTGTATGATCTCAGCAGGTTCTGCCCCCCAGGGCTCTCCCCAGGGATGAAGACAACCCCCGTCTCCTCCTTGTAGCCTAAACTGATCTCCAGCACCAGGGCTCAGGGAGGCACTGGGCAGCCCCTGGATGGACACACATTTGCATGGACGGCCTCTTCCCTGGCAGAGGGTGAGGAGAAAAGGAGGCCTGGGCAGCCCAGCCCCACTGCGGGCTCAGGGGCTGTGTGCACCATGGCCTGGACTCCTCTCCTCCTTGTGTTCCTCTCTCACTGCACAGGTAGGAACAGGACTCTGGGTCCAGGACTGCCATTTAGCTTGTATCTTCCTTCACTTGACAGAGTCCTGAGGAACTTTAACCTGAGGACCTGCTCCATTAACCATGAGTGTGCCTGTAAATAGGTTCCCTCTCCCAGCCTGTGCTGACTCTGCCCCTTCCTCTCTGCATCCCAGGAAATATCAGTGAGATCCCCATGCACCCTGAGAAGTGGATTTAATGTTGGCGGCTACCACATACCATTACCAGCAGAAGTCAGGGAGCCTAATGAGCACCTCCTGTCTGACCTTTCAGACTGAGACAAGCACCAGGGTCCCAGCCTCTGCAGGTGCTTCTCTGGACCCAGGACCCTCATCCCTGGGCTGCAGCCTGAGGACGAGGCTGGCCTTGCTGCTGTGCCCAATACAGCAGCTATGATGCTCACACTCTGCTGTGAGTCACAGGTTGGTGAGACTGAAGGCAACTGTGCTCCCCCTGCCTGCAGCCTCACCCCCTGCTCAGCCTGGGATCATGTTTCCCTCAGGGGTGACATCTGTTGTCACTTCTGTGGACAGGACCTGAGATTCCTCAAACAGCCACCTGACCTTCCCCTCATCTCTCATTTGGACTCACTGTCACCGCTAAGTCTCAGCTGTCCCTGTCCCAGAGGCAGAGAGTCCTTTCCAGGAGAAACATGTCCCAGTGGAGACACTGCAGGTGGGCACCGTGGTCGGCACCGGCCGTGCCCGGCTCTGAGTCCAGGGGAGACTTGGTGATGTTTCCTCTCTAACTGCTTTAATTGGAGCTCTGAGATACAAAAGCAGCAGAAATGATACCAGGAGTCACAGTAGCAGGAAACCACCAATCATTGACAAAGAAACTTATAAATTAACAATATATATTTAAAATATTAAGACACCCAAAAATAAGAAATACTTAAAAATAACACTAAAACCTGAAAGTTCTGTAAAAATTAGAGGGACAACCAATTGCTGTTATACATGAAGAAGACCTAAATAAAAGAACACACATCTAGTTTATGGTCAGACTCTGAATATCAATCATCCCCACACCTATTTATACATTCTCTGTGAGAATGTGAGTGACATACACTTGCAGTGAATGAACAGGTAGGAAATCTCTGCAAAGACGTGGAAACTGTAAGAAAATCATGGAGGACGTTAGAGTCCTGGGAATACACTGCTCCATGTCCACGTGACCTGCCTGCATCTGAGGGAGGAGAGGCCTTTGGAGTTGGCTTGAGGTTAGGAGACCAAATCAGGAGGTTGAAGCAGAGCCAGTCCCTCCCTCTCAGTCCCTGAGCTCAAGGCTGCCTGAGCACCCTGGCTCCCAGGGACCCAGTACAGGGCGGTGAGATGCCCGATGATGACCCAGGTGTGAGAGGAACTCCAGGCACAGAGTGGCCCAGACCTGGGGCTGGGAGCCTGCGCCTTCAGGTGTGAGGTCATGGGGAAGAGGGTTCATACAAGGGCAATCTGGGCCCTGAGATCAGGAGGCCTCTCAATGGGACAGGAGAGGAGGGGGATGGTCCACATTTCCCAGGGAATTGCAGAGCCTGCTCTGGGGTAAAGTGGGTCCAGGGATGAGACAGTCTGACACCTGACACTGCGCAGGACCAACGGAGACTCCAGAGAGTGGACCCCTGAGTCTGTGGGCACTGACTGTGCCCCTGGCCCTCCCACACCTCCTGCAGCTCTCCAACAGCCCAGGGTAGGGGGGGGCAGTGGGGCAGCAGGAGCGGGTGCTCCCCAATCTGTTCCTGTGTCACACCCCGTGAGAAGCTCTCAGTGAGCCCAGATTTGAGGTCACCTTCTCCTGCACTGGGAGCCGCAGACCCACTGGAGGTTCCATGGCAATGGTCCCCAGGGTCCCCATGCAGGGCCCCAGCCTTTCTTCCTGACACAGCACAGAGGGACCTTCCAGAGGCTAGAGCCTGATTGTCCTGATCCAGGTGCCACCAGTACCTGTGTGATCACCTCTGGGCTCCAGTCTGAGGCTCAGACAGAAGCTCATCATTGCAGAGATGAACACAACCCCATTGCCACAGAGAGCTCCTGTTCCAGGGGATACGTGATCAAATCTGTGCCCTCCTCTCCTGTCTGACCCATCACTCCCCTGTCCCTGCCTGTGACCAACACCAGCTCAGTTTTGGGCATGTGCTGTCCCTTGTGATACTAAAGCTGGGGGCCGGCCCTCGACTCAGTTCATCCTTAGAAAGTAAATGGAAATATCTGCTTTGGGGTCACTGGTCTCCCAACACAAACACAATTGTTACCACAAGTGAAATGCTAGCTCAGTAGCTGGGTGGGGAGGAGGACAGAAGAGCATCGTGTGTGACTGAGAGAACCAGGTGGCCCGTGCCCAGTGCCCTGTGAGTCTCCTGGTGCCAGCCTGGACTCCACTGATAACCCCCTGAGCCCTGAGTCCTGACAGAAGCTGAGTCTCCTGTGACCTGAGGTCAGAGCTGTGCGGAGCCCCTGCATCCCCGGGGCTGGGCAAAGCCTCCCAGTGAACACAGGCTCCCAGACCGCTGACGCTCAGCATCCCAGCTCAGCGTCCTGACCTCCAGTGCATTTCCCTCTCCAGTAGTTTTGGTGGGAGGATGTGGGAAAAGTGTCAATTTATTCGGCCATAAATCCTGTAAACTCCACCGTCATCACCAGACAGAAACTTCTTTCTTCATTTTTTATTAACCTTTCACTGAGGAAACAATTATTTAGACTCTAATGTCTGACATGTGTTAGACAATCACAAGAAAATAAGGCATCACCAGGCTGACAAGGAGGGACAGTGGAGACCCAGAGCAGGAAGGAAGAGCAGAACGCGCGACCCCAGACAATGATGCATCTCATGCACAGACAGGGACCAAAGCCACAGCCTCTACAGTGGGGGCTGGGGACTGACGGGAGACCCTCAGGAAGGACATAAGTTAACTTGTAAGAATGAACAGTGTATAATGTTCCCAGGTAACTCTGAAATATCTAGTAACAACCTCTGTGCTCCACGTCCTGGATTTAACTCTTTAGAGGTCATTGGTGATGTGGATAATCGGTGTCTGGGTCCTGTCCACACTGCAGGGACCTACTCAATGTACTGCCTTAGTGATATCAGATAACATTCAAAGGCAAAAGTCATCGCTCCCCACCCTCCACCACCACCCACCCCTTGCAGGAGAGCTGGGAGGTGCCGGGAGGACTTGACAAGGTGGGCTGTGAAGACAGCAGGGGTGCTGTTGACTGGTCCTGGAGGGACTGGGTTCTCAGGTAGGAAAACTAGGAAAATCCTTTCCTGATCTTGCCCACTTATGGAAGCAGCATCCTCACAGTATGTGACTTGCCATCACCAGGGTCCACAGGAACTGCATGAGCCCTGAACTCTGAATCACACCCTTGCTTCACATTTACCTTCCGCTTCAAGGAGTAGTTCCCCTCTGATGTGCAGACAGACAGTTTCAAGTGGACTGACGTACAGCACAAACAAAGCTGCATGCAGAAACTCAGCCCATGACTCTTGCTGGACACAGGACAAGAGAACCTTGGAGATGGGAGAGTCTCAGATCTAACAATGAGACCTAAGCAGGCAGAGCACTGGGGCTTCCCCATCAGGACCCAGATCCCTCTGCTCCTCACCCTCCTCACTCCCTGATTTGGTGAAAGACGTAGAGTCTGCCCATTCAGTGCCCGAGTCACTCTATCTTCACTGGTCTGTGTGAGGTCCCAGCATCTGCCTCTTTCCACATCTCCCCAGGGGACATCAGGGTGACACTGGGGCACCAAGAGAGGAAGCTGATTTGCATGAAGCACATTCTCCTCCTAATGGGTCTGGGAGGCAAGAAAAGGCCCCAAGAAGACCTCCTTCCACATCAGGAGCCTGAGGAGGCCGTGTCCTGTGAGTGACCCATCATGGCCTGGACAGTGCTCCTGCTGGGACTCCTCTCTTACCGCTCAGGTCAGAGGAAGAGACTTTGCATTCCTGGGAGACACTGCAAAGTAGGGTCTAGGGTTCATCTTGTCTCTCTTCACAACTTCTCTGTCTTTCCTGTTTGTTTTAGGTGTGGCTTCTCAGACTGTGACCCAGGAGCCATCACTGTCTGTGTCTCCAGGAGGGACAGTCACACTGACCTGTGGCCTTAGCTCTGGGTCAGTCTCTAGTAGTAACTACCCCGGCTGGTACCAGCAGACCCCAGGCAAGGCTCCCCGCTCGCTCATCTACAACACAAACAGCCGGTTCTCTGGGGTCCCTGAGCGCTTCACTGGATCCATCTCTGGGAACAAAGCCGCCCTCACCATCACGGGGGCCCAGCCTGAGGACGAGGCAGATTATTATTGTGCTCTGGACATGGGTAGTTATACTTACACAGTGATGTGACCCCATGGGGAAGTGTGACTAAAACCTCCTCCTGTGCTCAGAATGGCTCAGCTTTAGTGACAGAAGGAAAGAGAGGGGGTGGGAATGCTCAGCTCACCAAGGGGAGGGGCTCCAGGGCCCCATTCCCGTGTCCAGTGGCTCCTCCCCACGGGCCTCCTCCAGGCTCCCCCAGGCTGTGTCCATCTATTTCATGTGACCCCGGCAGAATGGGCTTCCTCGCCTCTCTCCCTACAACCATGACGGGGTGAAGGCTGAGTGCAGAGACATTAACCATCAGAGGGACTCAGAGCTCACACTGCCCTTTGTAATCCTGCCTGTATTCCAGGAGCTATAACAAGATGTACTCATGTACTGATTGAGCCTGTGGACAGTGTGAATATTTTATTGGCATTTAAATGAAAGTGTCACTGGGAGCTTGTAGGTAATGCTGGTCTCCTGACTAGGCCTGCTGGGTCAGAACTGTGTGTTTGTGAGCAAAACAGTGTTTTAACAGGCTCTCTCCAAGAGTATTTTAGGAAGACTAAAGACTTAAATATAGCTACACTTCTATTATTATAAAATTATTCCTGAACACTTTGGTTTAAAATTTAATCAAGTTAAATTCCAGGTCACCCTATCTCCTAAATCAACCTGCATAAATCTGGAACGTTCGGAAACAGATTTCAAATCTCAGGTCATCGATGAAAATTGTTAGCTGATTTCTCTATTCCCTTGTTTTTAAATGGAAAACTACAACCACCAGTTGAGAGGATTTCCATGACTTTGGTGAATATTGATGCTCTGAGCGGACACCTGTTAGAAGTGCCTCCCAGAAACCCCCTCCCAGCCCCCAGGCCTCCTGCCCTGGCGCAGGGACAGGTGAGGGGCCACAGGCGGCATCTCCACACCAGGTTCCCAGGGGCACCAGGCACTTGGCTGTGATGGGAGAAGCAGAGTGGGAAATTGTCTTGTTACATACTGTTCTTACCTTTGTTAAAAAAAATCTTAGAAAACTTTACTTTATGTAAACACAAAATAAATTTTAAAAAAATAGCTTAATATCTACCACGTTAGAAATGTATACATTTATCTGAATTTGTTTTCTGTAGCATTTGTGCATTAGAGATTCCTGGACAGGTTCTAAGAATCTAAAAAATATATATTTGGAATTTTATGAAATTTAAATCCAACCTGCACTTTAGTTAATGTCTTCTTGCCAATGTTAGCATCTCAGTTTGTAAAAACGACACTAGTATATCAAGACTGTAATGTTAGAAAAAATATGGGTAAACTTTTTATGGAAAAGTTTTATTTACTAACATTTTGTCTGTAAGTGCAACATTTTTACAATGCTGAAAGTTTGTGAACACACACAGAGGAATGAAAACATACTCCCTTCTCCCCTGGGAGGGTGGAAGTCCAGGACCGACCCCCAGGTAGTGCAAGGCTCCTGAGCAGAGAGTCAGCCTTTCACATGCAAACCACGGCCACCTGCTCTATGTTCATGTTCATCTGTGCTCAGGAAAAAAATATGAAAATATGAATCATGTTTACCAGCCACTTTTGAATATATAAATACTCTCTGCAGAACCAGGAAAGAAAAGACTCTCATTCATCCAAGGGCTGAAAAAAAACATTAGGGTTCCATTCCATGAGGATTTCAGGACTGAGTCCCTGTGAAGAGTCCCATTGTTCCCAGAGTCTCTTTAAGTATAAACTCCTGGCTGTGCAGCCAAAGCAACTCCATCTGGAACCCAACCTGCCATTTTGACTCCTGCTGCCCCTGCCCCACCCCCAGGAGACACAAAGACTCTGTGATCCTCCCTGGTCTTTATCTGTCTCTACTCCAGCTCTGGTGACAGAGCTCGGGTCACCTGAGAGTGCCCCACCCTCAGATTAAAGACACATTCCTTTCCCAGCAGGTAGCCTCACCAGTGCAGAGAAAGAGCACATAGTCTGGGGGTGACAGTGGAAGGCACAGAGCAAATCCACGTGGTCCTGTCTCTGCCCGAGATGCACCTTGAGTGGGACCTCCCTTCCTGAGCTCCTGATGGAATGATGTTGTCAGTCTCCTTGTCTGGTCTCCTGGGCCAAGGAAATGTTACATACACTGGACCTAGTCAATCAAAGCAGAAGTAGACTTCAAATGTGAGAAGAAGAGGGCAGACTTCCTACGTAGTCAAACTGGGGGAACAGAGTGGTTTGGAGTCCTTGGGTCCTTATTACCTTCTTGTAGACAGAGCAGGTAGGCGCAGAGACCTCCAGATTACAAAAAATGTAATAAGATACAGACCAAATGATAGATACATAGATAGATAGATGCTCCTAGAAGACCCTTTGTCTCTAGCCAAAGAAACTGGGAACCAGATGCCTAGCCAGAGAAAATCTTTGAGACTACACCCACCCACTGCCCTCCCACACTATACAACCCTGACCTACACCCCCATCCAGGGATATCAGCCATAAGGGTTAGGTTGTGGGTCCCCATTCCCTCCCAGCACAAGCTGGCAGTGTCCCTCTGCTACCTGGGACAGTGTGGGTGATTCAGTGGAAGGCTGACTTCCTACCATTAAAAACTCAACATGCCTCAGCCAGGTAGGGCTAATTGAAGCTGGTTAGCACTCCACTTCTCCCATCCATGATTCTGGCTACCCAGCTGGGACCTGAACTTGAACCTCACCCCTCAGCAGTGAGACTGGATGAGGGGATAGAGGCCAGAGCTAGTGTGTACTCCTGTGGCCCTCGCTTGTAACTGTGGGACCCAGTGAGGAGCTAAGCCTTGACCGCCCAGTGGCATTCAGCGCTCTGAGTAAGGAGTTGGATGCAGGGACCCTCAACCCTTCTTGTGTCAGTGATGCCTGAGGGACCCATTGGGGATCCAGGAGCCCAACCCACTGAACACAGCAGCTTCCCCCTTCCCTGCGCTTCCTTCTCCGAGTCTGCAGGACCTGGTGGGCTCAACACTCACCCTAACTTGAATGAAACCAACTGGTGAAAGTCAGTGCCCCCACGGTCCCCAGGAAGGTGTCAAAGCAGGGGAGTGAGTGCTCCAGCTTTGGTGCGGCCAAAGGGAGCTGAGCATTCGCCCCCTGACCTTCTCGGCTGTAGCTCAGCAGGCAGGCGGCCTGATGGAAGACAGAGGAAAGGGGACTCAGGGGCCCCTAATGTGGTCTCCCAATGGCCTGGACCCTGTAAGAAGTAACACTGGTCATACCCAGAACCAGGAAAATGAAAATTAGAGGATGCCATGAAAGTCTACAGAAACCAACACAGAAATGACTCAGATAATAAAATTATGTGACAGATTTATTTGGAAATAATCATAAAATCCCTATAACTAGCAGCTACAAGCATTCTTATAAGAAATGAAAAAGAAGAGAAACTCAAATAGAAGAAGACATGATAAAGATACCAAATGAAGTGCAGAAATAAAAAATGCCAAAGGTGAAAATTTATAAACCAATAGAGGGACCAATGATATTTAAAGTTTATCAATTATTTTATTTGTTTCTTATATGTTTATAGATTGATTGATTGTTGAAATGAAAACTTGGCTACCATTCCTACTGCACAGCTCCCACCACCATGAGTAATCTGTGGAGGACGTCACCTGGGGGCGCTGTGGGTCTTCTCAATGATGCAAGGCCTGAAATTAACCCAAATGATTCTAATTCAATGGGCCCTGTGAGACATTCATGGCCTAAGATAGAGTGCCAGCAGGTGCTTCCTCTCAAGGGACAGACTCAGAGCTCACAACAAACCCAGCTTCCTCCTGAGAGTAGAACTATTAACTGGGCCCAGGATCCAGAATTGGATGGTGCTGCGGGCTCCTATTTGCATAATGTCCCTTTAAGCACTCTCCTCACCCAGGGAGTTGAGGAGGAGATAAAGGGACACCCAGAGAGCAGCACCAGCTTGAGGCCAGGAGATTTGGAAAGTGCCCACCATGGCCTGGACTCCTCTCCTCCTGCTCCCCCTCCTCACCCTCTGACCAGGTCTGTGGATGCTTCAGAGACCAGACTTTGGGAAGGGTCCTTCTGCCTTTACTCTTCATTCCTGACATGAGTCTGTTTTCATTTCAGGGTCCAGGTCTCAGGCTGTGCTGACTTAGGAGCCCTCACTGACTGTGTCCCTAGGAGGGACAGTCATTCTTACCTGTGGCTCCAGCACTGGAGATGTCACCAGTGGTCACTATGCATACTGGATCCAGCAGGAGTATGGCCGAGCCCCCACCACACTGATTTATGGTACAAACAGTAAACACTCCTGGACCCCTGCCCAGTTCTCAGGCTCCACCCTTGGGGGCAACGCTGCCCTCACCCTGTCGGGGGCCAAGCCTGAAGACAAGGCCATGGACCACTGCTGGCTGGTGTACAGTGGTGCTGGGCACAGTGGGAGAACCAGAGGGAAAACCAGGACGTAAACCTCCTCAGCACTTGTGATAAGGGGATTGCATGATCAGACATATCAGCTCTCAAGATACTAAATGTGGGCCATCCATTGAAAAGGGGAAGGCAGGATAGAAATTAATTCCTGAAGGTACTTGAGGCCTAAAGTAGAGGAAACATATGATTTTGGAGGAACTTGTTCTGGAAAAGGAGCACCCAATTATTTCATAATCCAGAAGGAATAGGAAGAACTGGGTCAGACCTAAAGGGCTGTGGTCAAACACCTTCCCATCAGAAAGGAACGCCTCCCGTGATCTACTTTGGTGGCTTCTTGTATATATCACTAAAGGGTATCTCACTGGCTTGTAAATAATGCAACATACATGGGTTATATAAAAGCAAAAGTATTGAATATCAGCTCTTGCTTGTGTGGCTCTGTGGATGGATGCTGGCCTGCAAACCAAAAGGTCACTGGTTCAATTCCAAGTCAGGGCACATGTCTGGGTTGCAGGCCAGGTCCCCAGAAGGGAGCCCACGAGAGGCAACCACACATTGATGTTTCCCTCTCTTCCTCCCTTCCCCTCTATTTAAAACTAAGTAAATAAATAAAATCTTTAGAAAAAGTATTAAATATCACCAAGGTCCCCCAAAAGTTGTCTATTCCAAACCTTTATTAATATCAATATACTATTACCATAATCTATCAATATAACTGTAGTTCTGAATTTGAATGCACACTTTCACTTTTATTCTCAATTTATCCAAAATCATGATCAAACATGGTGCTGAAATTTCACCATTTTAGATACTGTTCATGTCATATAAGAGTTATGCAACTTCTTGTTGGGGACCGCTCTGCCTGGTTTCAGGAGTCGTAACTGCCCCCCATGGCTAAGGATGAGTGAGCGACCTGCAGAATGGGAGCCACAGGAGACAAAGGCTTGTCTCTGGTAGCAAATGTTGCCTCAGTTTTCTCCCTTTGCCCCCTAAGCATGGTCAGGAGTCCATGATGGGTAAGTCTCCTCACAGCGGGGGGCAACCTAAGCCAGACTTGACACTTGGGAAGCCTCCATGGAAGGACTCAGGGGACTGCAACAAAAAGCGAGCAATAGACCCTTGCCCCCCCAGCTATGTGACATAGCCTGAGTCCCCGTGTCCTCTGGGAGAAGTGCCTCGTGGCTCTAATTCACTTAAGCCTGAAAACCTGATGGGAAGGGGTGCAGCTTCTTGCCTTGACAGAGTCAATCCCAGGAAAAAGTCTGGCATTTCAAAGAATTTCTAAAAATCCTGTGTAACCTGCTTTGCTAAGAGTGTTTTCACTCATATGTTAAGGGTCCGAGCAGGAAACCCTAAATTTTCTGCAAAACCCTTTCTTGACAGACTCTGACTCAGACTAAGTCCTCAGATTTCTTTGAAATGTTACCTACTGTTTGATCCTTGCCGCCCTGTATTCCTGTGTATTACAACCCAATAAAAGCCCCTGGAGGAAGTGACTTGAAGCCTTTTCCCTCTGAGAAACTGGCCAACTCTTCTCCTCAGGCAGATCATGTCTTGGTAGTGTTTACTTTTACCCGTGGCAGACAGGCAGAAGGAAACTCAACTATCACGTAATCCTTTAACATCTGGGAAGACAGCATTTCATGTAGCTCCATGGAAGTCATTAGTGACCTGAAAAAATTAATGGCTCAAGCCAGAATCACAGAGGGGATCTGCTCATTCTACTGCCCTGGGTGCCCACAGCAGAAAGACCCAACTGCAAACAGCAGAACCCTCCCAAGAGAGCTGAAGGCTTGGCATGAGCTGGAGGATGTGTCTTCTGGGACCAGCAGGGGGCGCTGGTGGACTGCACCTGAGAATAAGGGCTCTGGGTGAGGGAAGCTGGAAAAGGACTTTACTGGGTCTTGCACACTTGGGCAGGCAGTGTCCTCAGTGAGGTGTGACTGTCCTGCACCTGGTCCCCAGGAGCCACATGAGCACTCAGCTCTGACTCACACACTTGCTTCATATCTCGCCCTCCTCCTCTCATGTAGTCATTGTCAAGGCCTGATTCACAGGACAAAGTAGGTGGACAATCATACAACAAAAATTAATTTCCTTGAAAAAAATGTGCCCTACAGTTGTCCCTGGACATAGGGTAGGAGATACCTAGACAGGGACAGTCTCGATGTCAACAATTAGGACTCAGCTAGCAGAGCTCTGTCCCCACCATGGCCTGGATTCCCCTGTCACATCCTCACTCACTGCAGGAGGAGTTGGCTTCCATGGACCCTGAGGGATGTCGGGGGAGAGGCCCTGGCCCTGCCTTTTCCTGCTGCCATGGGGGCACAGCTGGTGGGTCGTCCCATTAATTCTGCCTCCTTCTAGTCCTGCTTCTGGTCTTGGATTACACAGTGCTGCCTCTACCAGAGAGAGAGAGAGTGTCGCCTAAATGAATGTTTTCCTTCTAGCAAATCAAAGGAGCTTAATGCAAAAGAATTATTGGAGAATTACCCAAAGTATCTCATGTGTTATTATAATTGATGTTTTCAGAAATGATTCCACATAGGAGCCAGAAGAACCCATGGCTCATCAAGACAGTTTCTCTTTGATCATAGGGAGGATTTGGGCTGAGGCTACAATATGTTCACTTCTCTGGGTGACCTTGGACCTGAAATTTGGGGAGAGCAGATGTGAAGAGGCCAGGTCAGCCTGCAGAGGGCGTCTCTCAGAGGTGAAAGCACAGCAGGCAGGAAGTGCTCCCTGAGTCAGGCTGTGTCCCTCAGCACCCACAGGGGGCGCTGCTACATCTCCTTCATATGTGGGATGGAGTCCTGGGTCCTGGGTGAGTCCCCCACCCAGCCTATCATTCCCTCCATCCCACACTGGCTCCTAATCCTTAAAGGCAGGGGAAGTCCTTAGTGTCAGGGGAAAGCCTGAGACAGTCTGTACCCATGGCAAACCTCAGGGTCACTTGCTGCTACACTTGCAAGTGTACTGATGAGGAAATTGGTAATAATTGCATTCTTCTTTTCCCCTCATCCTTTAACTTGTTTCTTACTAGTCTGTCCTTTCTCTTTCATTTCAATGGTGTAATGACCTATGGGACTGGTAGTAATCACACATTCAACTGTCTGTTTTTCTTGTGTCTTGACACTCTTCCCAATCTCAAAGTACAATGGGTGTACACTTAGACAGGGCATCTCTCCACACTATCACAGATACAGTCAAATAAGGGACAATAATTCGGTGTGAGCATCTTGTCTCCTGTGAGCTCAGGTCTCAACACCTATGAAAGGAAAGAAAAATGAGCATTCAAGTTCTCTTCCACACACAATTTACTTGGAATTTTAAAATGAACCCCAAACAGAATTTCACTTCACACCGATGCACCCACTGTGTGTCATCTTCCCAGAAGGCAGGAGACGCTCTGTCTCCAACTCGTCCCCTCACATCCCAGATCCCTGGTCCGCCCTCCCCTCCCTCTGCCCCACAGCCCAGTGCAAGGGAAACAGAGCTTTCAAATGTTCCATCATGTTCACACAAAAGCACAATGAACAGTTATTTTTATTTCTGACAATGAGACACGGTTTCCTACTTTGTGTGTCTGATGTTGTGAAGTATCTCAGGACTTCATGGTGATGCTATGACTTTTCTTACTCATGATCTCCAGTTAAAATGAAGCTGCTCCATGTATTGGATTTCTCACCACAGAGGAGAGTTGCCCTCCCTGCCTGGCGGTGCAGCCCTGTGTCCACTCTCAGGCTTGGTCGGCTCCTTCAGGGCGGCTGCTGGGTCAGGACTGAGACAGGGGAGACCCGATGTCTCCACCTCCCAGACATGAACTCTGTGGTTTCCCTGTGGACTCCCTGCAGGAGGAGAAAGTGCCTGCTACCTCCTTCCAATAAGACAAGAGTGGTTTTCCCTGAAGAAGAAAGAAATGTTCTAATCTAAGGAACAAGTGAGATTGGAGATGAACTAGATCACTGGGACCAGGAGGTAAACACAGTCATCTCTTGTGTAGGCCACAGCCGATTCACAAAGACATTTAGCACTAAGGCCACCAGGGGCAAGGGGGAACTGATATGGTGACAGAGGTGAACACTCTTGTTTCAGGGCCTTGGTTACCATGCAGTCATGGGTGTTGTGAGGTAGCACACCCCCCAGGGACATCCCCCCAGGGACATCAGGGTGACACTGGGGCAGGAGGACAGAGGAAGCTGATTTGCATGAAGCACATTCTCCTCCTAATGGGTCTGGGAGGCAAGAAAAGGCCCCAAGGACACCTCCTTGTACCTCAGGAGCCTGAGGAGACTCTGTCCTGTGAGTGTCCCCACCATGGCCTGGACGGTGCTCCTGCTTGGACTCCTCACTTACAGCTCAGGTCAGAGGAGGGGACTCTGCACTCTTGGGGGACACAACTAGGCAGGGTCTCAGGGGTGATCTTGATTCTTATGACAGCACCTGTGTCTTTTCTGTTGGTTTTAGGTGTGGATTCTCAGACTGTTGTCACCCAGGAGACCTCACTGTCCGTGTCTCTAGGAGGGACAGCCATACTCACCTGTGGCCTTAGCTCTGGGTCAGTCTCTAGGAGTCACTATCCTAAGTGGTTCCAGCAGACCCCAGGCCAGGCTCCCCACACACTCATCTACAGCACAAACAACCGCCCCTCTGGGGTCCCTGAGCGCTTCTCTGGATCCATCTCTGGGAACAAAGCCGCCCTCACCATCACGGGGGCCCAGCCTGAGGACGAGGGGGACTATTACTGTTGCCTATATTACAGCAGCCCTTATAGCTGCACAGTGCTGCAGAGTCACAGGAAGTGAGACTAAAACCTCCCTGGGCTACTCCTGCCAGGGAACCTCACCCCTGCTCTGCCTGAATCCAAGCCTAATGCAGGGCTCACACCTGGTGCCACGTCTGCAGACACAACCTGAGCCATCCGGCCTTTCCCTCATTCTCACTGAGACTCACCATCGCCACTAAGTCACCTGTCCCTGTCTCAGAGGCAGAGAGTCCTTCCCAGGTGACACATGTCCCAGCGGAGACACTGCAGGTGTGGACAGTGGTTGTTACCGACCATGTCCGGTTCTGAGTCCAGGGGAGAATCAGTGATGTTTCTTCTCTAAGTGATTTCCTTGGGGCTTTCAGATACAAGAGCACCATGCAGAAATGAATACTACTGGACATGCTAGCAATAAACCATCAAAAATTAACAAAAAAAACTTTGAAATTAACAATAAAATTATAATGGCATCAAAAGAAAGAAATACTTAAAGATAAAACTGAAAAACAAAATTGGCATAAAATGAGAATGACAAACTATCTTGAGATACATGAAGGAGAACTAAACAAATGAAGACATGTTTAGTTTAAGGTCAGACACTCAATGTCAATCATCTGCAAATGTATTTACATATTCGTGGCAAGAATTTGAGTGGCAATCACTTGTAACAAATGAACACGTAGGAAATCTCAGCAAAGAGGTAGAAACTGTAGGAAAATCATGGAGGACGTTAGAGCCCTGGGAACACACTGCTCCATGTCCACGTGACCTGCCTGCATCTGAGGGAGGAGAGGCATATGGAGTTGGTTTGAAGTTAGGAGACCAAATCAGGGTATCAAAGCAGAGCCCGTCCCTTCACTTTGAGTCTCCGAGCTCAAGGCTGCTGAGCACCCTGGGCCCCAGGGACCCAGTACAGGGCGGTGAGATGCCAGATGAGGACACAGGTGTGAGAGGAACTTCAGGCACAGAGTGGCCCAGACCTGTGGCTGGGAGCCTGCACCTTCAGGTGTGAAGTCATGGGGAAGAGGGTTCGTCCAAGGGACAATCTGGGGCCTGAGATCAGGAGGCCTCTCAATGGGACAGGAGAGGGTGGGGGGGGTCATCTACGTTTCCTGGCGAATCGCTGAGCCTGCTCCAGGGTAGTAAAGTGGGTCCAGGGATGAGTCAGTCTTGGGGACAGAGTCCACGGTGGTCAAGGCAGAACTGGGGACACAGAATCCAGTGTACCTGAGTCAGAAGGCATCACAGTGTGTAGAATGTGTCCCAGTACCAACAGTTCTGGGGAAAGTCCCTCAGGTCCTTGACTATTATGATAGTCGTCAACCCTCAAGGGCTCTGACTGAGTCTCTGGCACAAATGTGCCAAGTGGGACTCCTTGCCCATCACCTGGCTGAGGCCTAAGGAAGAGGCTGGTTCTCAGAGCCACTCCTGTGACAGCAGCCCCCACCTGTCCACGGAGCTGCCACCTGTGGGAAGCTGCCACCAGTGTCCCCCCTCATCTGCTGGGAGGGGAATGCCCCCACAGCTGCCTGCTCAGCTCGGCCTGGGGCTTCGTCTGCGGCAGAAGCTGCTGCCACTGTGTGTCAGGTTCATCTGGGGCAGCCCTTAGAGTGAAGGTTCCTCCTCCCTCCATGTCCTCCAGTCACTCACCACAGCCCAGCCCTGGGCAGGGGACCTGGGGGACAAAGGCCTATGTTCCTGTCAGGCATGGACACAGAGTGTCCTTGCCCTGAAGCTCAGGGGCTGAGGTGGGGATCCCGCTATGGTCCTGTCAGCCCTGAACTGTGACCCCAAAATCCGGTGTCTCCATCTGTATGTCCAGAACTTACCCACAGAACCTGCATCTGTGATCCTGGAGGGAAAATTCCTAAGATCCTCCTCTCAAATCAGAGTTCATTTCCAGAGCTGCCTGTGCCTGTCCTGGGGCAGTGTGACACACCCTTTGATGGACCAGGTGGGGCAGCCTGGTCTGTGGGGGGGTGGGTCAGGACCTCTGATGTGGGGGGAATTTCGTTTGCCCAAACCTGTGGTCCACCTGACTCTGACCCTTTACACCCTTTGCAGGACCCAGAGCCCAGTGGTCCATTTGCGCCACCCTGCGTCCCCATATTAGAGGTGGTTCCACAGAACAGGATCGTCTGTAGCAACAGAAAAAGCTGAAGTAGGACAGATATTTGAATAAAGGGCTGTGTGTGTTAGTGTGTCTGCAGGGCTGAAGCGATAGGGCAAACACCTGTCTCTCTCTCTTCATATATATACATAAAACCATATACACACACACAGACACATATATACATACACACATATGTAATCTCAAGAAAGTAATAAATGTACACACACACATATATACATATCTCAAGGAAGTAATTCTAAGGGACTGTTTCACATGACTGGAGATTCTGGGGGACCCCAAACCCTCCCTGTGTGCTGGCTGGTTGGAGGCCTGGGGAGGACGAGGACGTGTGTGGTTTGACTCTGAGAGCCGTCTGCTGGCAGAGCTCCGTCTTCCTGGGGAAGGTCTGTCTTGTCTGTATCAGCCCTTCCACTGACTGGATGAGGCCGTCTCACGTTATAGACGATAGTCTGCTTCCATCAGCCTAATGGCTGCTGGATTAACACACTTCAGACATGTTCACAGAAACTACTAGAATAAAGTGTGTTGTGGAAGCTGACAGAGCATTAACCTCCCCAGGCCCCTCCTTCTCCTCTGACTGTGGAATGGGACTGCGGGTGAGAGGCTGCTGGGCCTCAGCTCCGGGACTGAGGGGCAGGGATTCCGACTGCCTGCCCATGTCAGGGACTCCCCTTCCCCGACGTTACACATGAAGCAGCTGCAGCTGAAGCTCCCCGATACTCAGGCTCAGACAGACGCCCCTCCCTGCTCTGCCCCCTCCCTACAGTGTGGTCCCTGCCCTGTGCACACAGGTCCCTGCATCTGTCCCTGCTCATCCAGCCTCCCTCAGGGACTGGGGCCCAGGAAGAAAGCAGAGACCTCCCGCCCTGGAAGAGGCAGCGGCACTGGATGCAATGGTGTGATAGTGCTACATGGGCCCTTGTGATGCCTCATGAAACTCCGGGCCACTGAAGCAACCACATCCTGGGGTTGTTGGTGCTCTGTTAGTGTCCATGTCACCTGCGGCAGAAGCCCCTGAGGACAGCGGGAGGATGAAGCTGAACATACCGACCAGCACACCCCAAGGCCCTGTCTTCCCCTGAGCCCCAGCCCCAGGGGAACGCGAGTCCACCTCTGGGGCTCACACAGCCTCTCTCCCCTGAACAGGGCTAACGGGAGGGTCAGTTCTTATGCTTATTGTCACATTTGGAGGTTATTTTAACATTTTATTAAGTGAGGAGAAAGAGTTTGTAACTCATTGCTTATATCTTCCCACCCCCACCTCACACAGGGGTGGACAGGGCTTCTTTCCTTGTTTATATTCACAATGGAACTCCCACACTGAGGACTCTCTCCTTTCAGAAACCCCTCGGTCACTAAGCTCACTTCCCAGCCTTTCTGCTACTCCCAACATCTGTTTTTGATTCCTCCAGTGAACTAAACTGTGTGCAAAGTGAGCAATGACCCCCAGATCCTAGCTTCTCTGTTTTATATCGTTCAGGCTCCTGTTTCCAGGCTGTGCTGGGACACGCACCCACCATGCGGGGCCGGTTCTCGGGAACTGGCAGCACGGTACCAGCACCGTAGAGGTGGACAGTATGGCCCAGGGACAACAGCAGCCCTGGAGTAGGTGGCCTGGGAGACCTGTCTCAGAGCCACCATTTCAACCAAGATCAGCATTTCCAGTGCTTTACTATGGGTATTTGAACACAGTTTCCATCAGTATTTATCATCATTGAATTTTCAAACCTTATTGAGGTGACTTGTATATCCAATAACATACTTGTATTTAAGTTGTGTAAACTGTGTTAATAAAACCTATGCCAGCAATATAGATTTTTCCTACCTATTTCTGCATGTTTGCCCTTTTTACTCGTAGAGACAATATACAAACTATGCCATAGGACAAGAACCCGGCCAAATTTCGACCGTGAGTTTGATAAGTGACTCCCAGGAGGGATCCTTGCTCACAGTGTGGGGGAACGAGTGTCTCCGCAGGTGGGATAATGACAGACAAAGATGTACAGTGTCGCACACTAGGGGTGAGCAAGAGGGCTCTCCCCCACAACCTCCTCATACATAGAAGAGGCCCTTTCTCCTCAGTTCTGCTGGGGACCCACAGGGAAGGAGACCTCTAACACCCACTGAGGAAGGAACCTTGTGTCCTGCACAGAAGGGGACATGCCTGCCTTGGGCCGGTCACTGCTCTGGACATGATACTGGCCTAAGGGTTTACGTTAGAGAAACCATGTCATTTCTGAGCATGGACAGCCCAGTGAGGTGAGGAAAGGCTCACCCTGAGGTCTCTGAGGACATCACTGATGTGTCCTGGAATGATGGGGAGGCCACAGAAGGGGACAGTTGGCCTGGCCCTAAGGCAGGTTTTAGTGGCCAGGAAGTGGAAGTCTGAGGCTGTGTCTGAGATGTTCTGGTGACCACACATAATGGGAGTCTGGGCACTAGAGGGCGCTCGGGTGTTGTTCCTGAGAGAACTGGGGTGATCTGAGCTGGGAGCAGCCTCCTAGCAATGCCTAGAGACCTGTGCTCAGTTGTGGCTTTAGAGATGTGACTTCCCTAATGCACAGGTCTCACAGAGCCCCACCCCTGCAGACACCCATGGCATCTTCAAGCCAAGACACCTTGTTTGGGCCCAGAGAGGAATCAAATAGCTGAGAAGGTGGGGTGGGGGGACATTTGCATAAATGGGTCCTCCTCTCTCAGAGTACAAAGGGAGGGGAGAGGTTTTGGGAAAACCTGCTTCAGCTGTGGGGCTACAGAAGGCAGGACCCAGGGATGGTCTCCACCATGGTCTGGTCCCCTCTCCTGCTCACCCTCTTGTCTCACTGCACAGGTGACTGCACATGGGGACAGAAGATGGACCCTGGAGAATCTCACGCTGTATTTTCTTCTTTGTCTCTAGACCCATAATTACCATCTGCATGTGTCTTTGTGTTGCAGGATCCTGGGCCCAGTCTGTGGTCACTCAGCCACCCTCAGTGTCTGGGAACCCAGGAGAGAGGGTCACCATCTCCTGCCTTGGAAGCAGCTCCAACATTGGGCGTAATTATGTGAACTGGTACCAACAGCTCCCAGAAAAGCCCCCCAAACTCCTCATCTATAGTAATAGCAATCGATACTCAGGGGTCCCTGATCGATTCTCTGGCTCCAAGTCTGGCAGCTCAGCCACCCTGACCATCACTGGGCTCCAGGCTGAGGATGAGGCTACTTATTTCTGTGGAGCATGGGACAGCAGTGCCAGTGGTCTCACAGTGCTGCAGGCCTGTGGGGAAGTGAGACAAGAACCCCTGTGGCATCTGTGAGCTGGGTGAACACTGCAGCAGCTGCTGCTCAGGCTCAGCCTGTGCCTTGTGACTTCTGCTTCTTCTCTGGCTGCTGTACTGACCCAGGTTCCCCCAGGGACACTGTCTGGGATTGAAGGCTGCTCTGTCCTTTTTGTCCTCAGAGTCACTCACAACAGCCCTTTCCCAGACTAAGTATCCTAAACAAAACTGAAAGTTCATTTTCCCACAAGGTGGAGACAGTTTACTTCCAAACTGGTTTGTATTCAGTTTTTATTGTGATGTTCAAATAAATAAAACATTGTGTTGGGCCCCTGAACCTACCATGGGACCTGAGCACTGTGTGTGCTGTGTGTGCTGTGTGTGAAGGATGAGTCAGCCTGGTCTGCATCTCGTGTTACAATGTTCTTCAGTGTAATCACTGCTGACTGCTGTATCGTCTTCTGAGTCTCAGTGTAAAATATGTCCATGTACAAGTGTATAAATGTATAAAAGTATTGGTAGTGTGAAGAGGTAACAGATGAAGGAGGTGGCCCACGTGTTCAAAGGGAGGCAAAAGGGGCCAACTTTCAGGTGGGAAATGAATGGTTCTGGGGACATCATGGACAGCATAGGATGAGCACAGAGATGCTATGATCATGCAACCTATGAACTGCAGCTAAATGTGCAGACCCCAGACATTTGCAACACAAGAAATGATAATAAATTTCTATCTATGTATAATGTCAGATGTCAACTAGACTCACTTTTATGGGAATTTTTTGCAATATGTATCCATATAGAACAATAATGTTGTACCCTTAAAACTAATGTAACATTGTATGTCAATTATACCTCAATAAAAATATAAAGTATAATGATAAAAATAAATTCAAATCTTCTTTCCACAGAAAAACGTGCGTGGAATGTTCAGAGCTGCTTTGTTAACAGTCTCCCCAACCTGACAACAACCATCAGGCCGTGTGTGGGTGTGTTTCACAGCTGTGTGCAGACTCACCCAAGTGGGAGCAGCGGTGATGTTCTCCAACAAGCGGCCTCTTTTTTAAAGACCATGTGATTCAGATTATGTTTCTAATGATGTCACAATTTGGAAGAGGCAACACTCTAGGGAGAGTATCTGTTGTAAATGTGACTGCATGAAAAAAAAAAGGAGGAACAACAAAATTATTCTATATAACAGTGTAATGGCACCTAAATGGCACTGTGACCTTGTCAAATGCTTTGAAAACTGAGAAGCACAATGACAGACCTTAACGTGTGCACATTAAATGCAGCTTAGGAGGTTGAGGGTCCCGTGGTGGGATGCGGAAGTGACAGGAGCCCATCAGTTTGCACTGTGAAGGCAGGAGCCACTGCCCTGACCGAAGTACCTGTGACAGTGAGGGCGCCTGCCACACTAACAGCAAAGGAAATGCACATGAAACTGTGCTCCAGGTGACAAAGTGGATTCCCAGGGGGTCCAGGTAAGAGTGCAGGTGTGGCTGTGCTGTGCACTGTCATAGTGGGTGAGCACCCGTGGGAGCCAGACTACTGCTTCGGGAATGGAAATCGGGATTTATCACCAGGGGCAGGAGGCGTGATGCTCCAGGCAGTGACAGAGCTTCAACTTTCAGATACAAGAATGAACTCAGGAGTGGATTCATGGGCATGGACAATTGCGTATGGAAATATTTACAAATGTGTGTGTTCCTGCACTAGTTCACTCTAAATATTGTATTGTTTTGTGTCTTGAGTGGAATTGCATAAGATGGTGTCCAGTGTGATGAGTCTGCCTTTTCCCAGATATTGGCTTCTAGAACATTCTAAAAAATAATGATGGCTTCTTTGGAGAAATGACTTTAGAGAGAGAAAGTGGAAGGGGGTTGGGAGGGAGACAGTGAGAGAGACACACACAGATGTGGATGCTGTTGTTCCACTTGTTTCCACATTCATTGGTTGCCTCTTGCATGTGCCCTGACCAAAGGTAGAGCCTTCAATGTTTCCTCATCGAGACGTGTTCTAACCAACTGAGCTGCTTGGCCAGGGCCTGATTTATGCTATAACTGCAAATTTGTACCTTTGAACTTCTTCTCTCATTTCTGTCCCACCCTACCTCAGCCTCTGGAAACCACTGATTTGTTCTCTGTATCTTTTGTTTATTAGGGTTGTTTTGTTGGTCAGATTACACATGTAAGTGAGATCATGGTATCTGTCTTGCTGTTTGACTTATTTACATGGCACAATGTCATCAAGTTTTATTCATGTTGTGTCAAATGACAAGATTCCATTTCTCTCAAAAGCGCTTTTGTACATTGATTTAACATTATGTATTATGTATGACATGATCTTTAGCCATTGACCCATCAACAGATTTTTAGGTGATTTCCATATGTTGGCTATTTATAATAATGCTGTCCTGGACCTGGGGTTGCACCTGTCTTCTAGGGATGTTTTAGTTTTCTTCAGATAAACACCCACAAGTTGAATTCAGGATCATAAAGTCTTTCGAGTTTTAGGAATGAAGCCCAAGGGACCATGCGCAACCTGCTGAGCTGCAGAGACCAGCAGGGCCCTTAGGGCTTCAGGCCTTGGTGAGGAGTGTGTGCTGTGACCAGCAGGAGGCGCTGTGGGACTGTCCTGTTGTCCCTACACAGCTGCTCAGCTAGGACCCTTTACTCAGTGGAGCCTGGGACTGGGGGAGGGGCTGGAACTCACTGACTGTTACTCTGCAGGTGGGTCCTCTCTGGCCTGGCAGATCCTCTGAGCAAAGACCTTTGTGTTCTCTCAGCAGGTGCTTCCTCCCCAGGCTTTTTCTTTCTTGAATTATATTTTTTCCATTACCATTCATTCTCTCTTAATCACCTCCCCCCACCCCAGCCATCACCCTACTGTTGTCCATGTGCATGAGTCCTTTTCCCTTTTTGTCTCAGTCCCTCCACCCTCTGACCCTCCCCCTTAGCTGTCACCTTGGTCTGTATCTAAGAGTTTGTCTCTATGTTCCTTGTTAGTTCAGTTTGTTCCTTGGATTCCACATGGAGTGAAATCATATGGTATTTGTGTTTCTCTAACTGGCTTATTTCACACAGCATCAAATTTTCTCAGGTCCATCCATACTGTTGTAAAGGGTAAAGTTTTCTTTACTTTTATGGCAGAGCAGTATTCCATTGTGAAAATGTCCCATAGTTGTTTTATCCACTCATCTACTGATGGACACTTAGGCTGCTTCCATATCTTGTAGACTATAAATAATGCGACCATGAACATAGGGCTGCTAATGTTCTATCAAAGTAGTGTTTGAGGTAAATTCAGATGCTCTGTAAGGCAGTGCTACCCTGAATGTACCTGATCTTCTCTGATGGATGTTATTTTTAAAGGGGTGAAGCCAACCTCCATCCTCCCTTGTCTGGGATGGGAGCTTAGCTCCAGCACCAGGGCTCAGGGAGGGGCTGGGCAGTCCCTGGATGGACACACATTTGCATGGACGGCCCCTCCCCTGGCAGAGGGTGGGGAATAAAAGGAGGCCTGGGGAGTCCATCCCCACTGTGGGCTCAGGGGCTGTGTGCACCATGGCCTGGACTCCTCTCCTCCTCGTGTTCCTCTCTCACTGCGCAGGTTGGGACAGGCGCGGAGACCCTGCTCATCCTTTGTATTTCTCATTTCTTGCTCAGAATTACGTAGAATGGTACAGTTTCTTGACCAAGTATTCTGAGTATGTCTTTGTTTGCAGGTTCCCTCTCCCAGCCTGTGCTGACTCAGCCGCCCTCTGTCTCTGCGTCTCCTGGAGCCACAGCCAGACTCACCTGCACCCTCAGCAGTGGCTTCAGTGTTGGTGGCTACTACATAAAATGGTTCCAGCAGAAGCCAGGCAGCCCTCCCCGGTATCTGCTGGAGTATAAATCAGACTCAGAGAAGCACCAGGCCTCTGGGGTCCCCAGCCGCTTCTCTGGATCCAAAGACACCTCCGCCAATGCAGGGCTCCTGACCATCTCTGACCTGCAGCCTGAGGACGAGGCCGACTATTACTGTAACATATGGTACAGTAACACTCCTCACAGTGACTCACACAGATGGGGAAGTGGGACAAAAACCTTGTACTGCCCAGGGTGACAGTGGGTGAAGGTGGGTGGACGTTAGTGTGGGTATCGAGAGACAAATGAACATAGAGAAAACATAATAAGAAATGAACAATTAGAAAAAAACCTCAGCCTTCTCAGAGTCTTGTTCAGGATGATTTAATCCTTTAAAGGTGAATTGCATGTACACAGACTGTGTTTGGAAGCATGGCTGGTGCACAGTGTGTCCACTAGTCTGACCCCCACACCACAGACTGTGCTCCAGGGATCGGGGCAGAGACATCCCCATCCCTCCAGGTCTGGTACACTCAGGTGGGCCCAGGAGAACTGCCTCTCAGGGACCAGGGCCTCAGATAGAAGATGCCAGTTGAGATCGCAGGCCTGGGGAGAACGGAAAAGGAGAGAATCTCCCAATAGATGGGAAGTCATAAAAAGAAACCAGATGAAAATGTAGAACCAAAAATGCAATAGATGTAATTTAAACAGAAAGCTCTATGGAGGGAGCAGGAATAAGGAATGCTTATTTCTTACTGTATTTATTTGTGTGTTACAAGTTTACAGATTGATGGTGGAAATCATTCACATCTTCATCATTATTCTGAAGACAATGTCAGCAGGGGGCGCTGTGGGTCTTCTCAGAGCTACAATGGCTGAATCAAAGTCTAATGGTTGTGATTAAATGGGCCTTGGGCTGATGCTCATGGCCCGAGTTTGAGGTGACAGCAGGTGCTTCCTCCAAAGTAAGAGACTCACAGCTCAGAATGACCCCAGCCTTCTCCTGAAGGTGAAAGCTACAAAGTGGGCCCAGGACCCAGGATCAGATGGCCCTGTGAGCTCATTTTGGATATGGCAACACCGGAAACACCCTTCACCAGGGGAGCTGAGGGGAAGATAAAAGGACACCCAGAGACCAGTGCCCGATGCAGGCCAGGGCATTTGGAAGGTGCCCACCGTGGCCTGGGATCCTCTCCTCCTGCTCCCCCTCCTCACCCTCTGTCCAGGTCCATGGACTCTTCAGGGCCCAGCCTTTGGAGGCATCCATCCCTCTGCTTTTACTCTTCATCAATGACATGTGATTCTACGTATTTCAGGGTCCGATTGTCAGGCTGTGAGTCTCAGGAGCCCTCACTGACTGTGTCCCCAGGAGGGACAGTCACTCTCACCTGTGGCTCTAGCACTGGAGCATTTTCCAGCAGTCACTATTCATACCAGTTCCAGCAGAAGTCGGGCCAAGCACCCAGGAACTTCACTAATTTATGATACAAACAAGAAGCAATTCTGGACACCCTGACCCCTGCCTTTGACCTCTGGGACCCTCCTCATCAATACAACTACCCTGACCCTCTTGGGGGCTTATCTGAGGGACAAGGGTGGAGTTGTACTGCCTATTACTCTGTGGTAGTGACCAACACAGTTACAGTGTCAGAAGAGGTACCGAGGCACCATCTGCCCTTCAAAAAGCCTGAGCACAGACATAGTTACCTGATGTGAAATCACATGTCCCGACATCTGAACTAGCAGGGCAGCCACAGACAGTGGGGGAGTTACTGACACGGCCTCCAGTGACTTCATTTGTCCCACTGCTTCTCCTGAAGGTGCTGCTCCTGGTTTGCAAAGTGTCTTCCAGGCACTTGTTGAAAACGGGAGTTTGTTCTTTGACGTATCTGGTTTTCCACGTTCAGCTGATGGTCAGCGTGTCTCCATCTTTCCCTGTTCAGATTAATGTGGGGACAGGGGTAATGAGGAACCTGCACCTCACAGGGACGGTGTCCTGCAGAGACCATGCCATGAATTCCTTTCTCTTTGTTGCAAGCAACATGTACTCAAGAAACTTAAAAAATATATTAGAAATATACTGATTTTTGCCCAGCAGAAAATTAATGACATTGTTGAAATACTAGATTGGTGCCAAGAGGATGGCACTGCAGGTTGGGGAACAGCATTGTAAGGTAGGGAACAGCATGCCCCGTTTTGGGAGCTGGAGGAAACCCGGTGTCGTTGAAGCAAAGGAAGGTGAGTGGCGGAGGCAGGAGGAGGGGAGCCGGCAGAGGGAGGCAGAGAGAAGTCACGCCTGTACTGGAGCATGGACACAAAATGCGGAAGCCCCGAAACGCAGCTGCTTAGTGGAGGTAATGCGAACGCCCAGCCAATACCGTGTCCCTATTTTATTGGACACAGTGTAGACTCTCAGCCCCGCCATAGCAAGGGGAGTGGGGACGACTGCAATTAGGAAGGTCAGAGAGGGCATCTCAGGGGCTAAAGATCTAAGCGTGTGGACAAGCTGGGATGCTGCCTTTGGGATGAATGCCAACTCAGTCACACACATGTTACCATCATCATCATCATTATTATCTAACTTTAATTTGTGAAAATGAGAATGCTCTCTTTTTAAATCTTGTTAACACAGATCATTTGTGTTTTGTAAGTCACGACTGATGTGATTCATAAATAAAATTAACAATAAGGAAAAGTTCCAAAACATACAAAATAGACAATAAAACAAGAATCCCCTGAATCTATTAATTAATTTTAATAATTATTCAGTTTATGAGTGACCTTGACTTTGGTCCCCTCTCCTATGCATAGAGGGTAGATTATGAATTAAAAGAAATTTATAGCCCTGGCTGGTGTAGCTCAGTGGATTGAGCATGGGCCTGTGAACCATATAATCGCGGTTCGATTCTCAGTCAGGGCACATGCCAGGGTTGCAGGCCGGTTCCCTGCAGGCCAGTTCCCAGCAGGGGACATATGGAAGGCAAATATACATTGATGTTTCTCTCCCTCTCTCCTTCCCTTCTTTTCTAAAGATAAATAAATAAAATATTTAAAAAATTAAAAAATATTTAAAAAAATTTATAATGGCTTACCATTTATGTAGTTATTTTTGGTTCATAATTAATTTAAATGCACTTAAAGGAAGAGGGAGGGGAGAAGTGTCACAGATTACAGTGAGTTTATCTTTACCGTAACTAATCTCTGACCTTGTGGGCAGCAGAGGGAAGGAAAGACAGGAAAACATCAAAGCGTGACCCTGAAATGGTGACCCAGACGCCTCGGTCTGGGGACAAGGACTCTACAACCCTGGAGGCAGGGCCTGTGACCACGACTGGGTAATGAGAACAGGCAACAGTTAAGAACATTAAAAAAAAAATCAGAGTCTCTTTTTTAAAATCAAGCACAGAGACTGAGAGTGGAATACAAGGTAAGGTGGGCTCCTGTCCGCTCTGAGTCTTTCTGGAAGCCACCACCTGGCCTGGCTGGTCTGCCGTCTTCCGTTTTAGCAGCACGCCCGACCCTCCCAGCAAAGGGCTGAACCTCATACTTGAAGGGGTGCTCCTTCCGCGTGGTGCCCCCAGATCCTCAGCTCCCCCAGGGACATCTTTGGAGGCGATGTAGAACCTGTTGGGGGCGTACTTGGCAACGAGCACCTGATGGATGGGCTTCCTCCAGATGTGAGTGTGTTCTGAGTGTGTCACACTCCAGATGTGAGTGTGTCATCAATCACTTTGATGATTTTTATATCTTAGTTATTGTAATAATGTTGCCATGAGTATGGGGTTTGCAGGTATGTTTTCAAAATAGTGTTTTTCTTTTCTGCAGATACATACCCAGAGTTGGAAAAACTGGATCATGAGGTTGTTCTATTTTGAAAATTAGACCACGGATGTGTGAATAGAGACAGAGACCTAGGGAGCCACAGAAACCAGCAGGACTCTCAGGGCTTTGCACCATGGGGAGGAATGTGCTCTGTAACCAGCAGGGGGCGCTGTGGGACTTCCCTGGGGTCCCCACACAGCTGCTCAATGAAGACCATTCAGGCAAAGGAGCTGGGTGGGGGTGGGGCACAGTCACAGGGAGACCCGCCCTGTGCTCCCTGATGGTAACTCAGCAGCTATGTCTTTTATGGCCTGTCAGAGTCCTCTGAACAAAGATGGTTGAGTTTTCTCAGCAGGTGTTTCGTCTAAGGGCTCTTTCACGGGGTGAAATCAATCTTCATTCTCCTCACTCTGGGGTGTGAGCTGAGCTCCAGCACCAGGGCTCAGGGAGGGGCTGGGCAGCCTCTGGGTGGACACACATTTGCATGGACTGCCCCTCCCCTGGCAGAGGGTGGGCAGAAAAGAGGCCTGGGCAGCCCAGCCCCACTGTGGGCTCAGGGGCTGTGTGCACCATGGCCTGGACCCCTCTGCTCCTCGTGTTCCTCTCTCACTGCACAGGTAGGGACAGGCCTTGGTATCAGGCCTCTGTTCCTATTTATTCTCTTCATACTCCATCTGCTAAGAAATCTCCCCTGATTTTTATCTCATCACTGAAAAGTATGTACTTCCCAGGTTCCCTCTCATACCCTGTGCTGACTCAGCTGCCCTCCCTCTCTGCATCTCCTGGAGCTACAGCCAGACTCACCTGCACCATGAGCAGTGGCTTCAGTGTTGACAACTACTACACAAACTGGTACTAACAGAAACCAGGGAGCCCTCTCCAATATCTACTGCAGTTTAAATCAGACTCAAGCAAGCACCAGGGCTCTGGGGTCCCCAGCCGCATCTCTGGATCCAAAGACACTTTGGCCAACACAGGGCTCCTGCTCATCTCTGGGCTGCAGCCTCAGGACGAGGCCGACTATTACTGTGGGATCTGGTACAGTGGTGCTCCTCACAGTGATTCATACAGATGGGGAAGTAGGGCAAAACCCTCCCATGGTTTGTTTTATGACAATAGAACATATTCAAATAACTTGTAAATAGTTAAAATGTACTTGAGTGTACCATTTAATCCATTATGAGTTATTCTCACTTTTTTCTCCTATGTTTCTAAAGTCTCAGGAAGCAGAAACCAAACCAAAACAAAACATTAATGACACAGCAGTGCTGCCATGTGCACTACAACCAGAGCCTGTGGAACTTCCCTCTTTCCCTTGGGATAAGGTAACGGCCCTTCCTGCCTTTCCCCTTGGTCCGAGCCCAGGACCATCCCAGCAGGGGGACAGTTGCTCACTGCACAGACTGTGTGCTGTTAGGGCTCAGAGCAGAGACTGTCCCATTCCCATCCCTGCCCCTGAGCACCGGGCAGGCCAAGAAGTGCCATGTCTCCGCCTGGAAACTCAGAGGTGAGTGAAGACTCAGGCCCAGGAGGAATCCAGAGGTAGAGCTACCCTGTTAACCTTGTAGGGGCCCTGAGTCTTAGTTGTGAAGTTGGGGGTAGAAGACGACAGTTCCCTGAGGAAATTCCTCACATGGGGAAATAGGGGGTCTTAGGCCTACATATCTCTTCGGGTCACAAGGTGGTGGGGGAGGCTCCACAGCAGCTGTGGAAACTCTCTTCCTGCTGGAAGGCTCGTGGGGGAAGTGGGTGCATGGAAGAGAGGCTCTCACAGCTGCCACCACTCAGGATCATGGGGTCATTGTGAGTGGGTTTCCTGAGCCCACAGGCTCTGACTGTGTCCCCTCTCCTCTCAGATGTAGTTGGAAATGTCCATCACTCCAGGGTGTGGGCCAGTCTATGGGCCAGCAGAAGTAGGACATCCCTGAGGTGTTCCTGAGTCACTGCCCCTGGAAAGCTCTTGATCGGCCCAGGTAACCATCCCTTCTTCTGCAAAGGGAGTAGTGAACTTTCTGGTCCTCAGGGCTCCAGGGCAAGTCTCTGACCTCGTAACCTAGGGCAGAGGTCACTGACCCTCAGGGGTTCAGCCTCTTCTCTGGCTCCTTCTTGGTGCTCAAGACCTCCCTGCCCACCTCCGGGTTCCATCTTAATCTGGAGTCTGATTATCACTGTCACAGGACTCAGTACAACCTAAAGCCACCAAAGGCTCCCATTACCTGGGGAAGGGAGGGGAACATCTGCCCAGCTCTCCCCAGTGACCCATCACTGCCCTGTCCCTGAGTGTGATGAACACCAGCTCAAGTTTCACTTCTGCTGCCACTTGTACTAGAGATTAGGAGACCTCCTGTTCTTACCTGGGTCTCTCTTTATGGTGTCAAAAAAAACCCTGTCTTTCTGTTTTTCCTGACACAAACAGAATTACCATGTGACCAGCTTCAAAAACACTCCTCAGAGAGGCTTGTTAGAATGACAAGGGAGCAGAAGTGCAGCTGCTGTGACCTGTTTCCCCAGAACCTGCTGCTCCCAGGAAAGCGCCTAAAGACCATGGGATGGTGGGAGACAGTGGGTTCGCTGTCAGTGCTGCACTTGTGGTAAAGTCAGTGTAACAGTCGAAATGGGATTCGGCCAGCTTCCAGTATTTTTTTTCCCAAATACATGATCTGTATTAAAATCAAGAAATAATTTTCTTCAAAAGATAAAAATGCAGTTTATTTTCCACTCACAATGATACTAACATTGAATGAGAAACCACACCTATTCAAAATGTTGCTTCTTTGTTCACTGTGGTTGGTGCCCAAGGAAATGAGAAATCGGTTCTGTTGAATCCCGGGTGTGTAATTACATCATTTAAGTGCTTCATCAGTATAGTTTTACACCTCCAAAGTCAGGTTACTTTTTTGCTTAATTTTATCAACAATGAGGAATTAACTATTCTGTAGCAAATTTTTTACTAAAAGGGGGAGGAAGGAATGGTTTCCAAAATATACCACGAGGCCTACTGCTCTCTGTTCAGAGAACCAGAAATAACAGATGAAAGTGAACACCCGCCTCCCATCTGTGATTCTGGTGGCCCAGGGGGAAGCTGATCTCCATTCAACCCAGGGCCCTCAGCAATGACTGAATGAGGAGGTGCAAGGCAGTGCTAGTCTGCAGCGTTGCGCCCCTGCTGGTGACCGTGGGATGAGTGTCTTGATTCCCCTGTGTTACCAGCACTGAAAAAGAGGTGGGAGGCAGGGGAGTAGATCCACAGTTGCCCCCTTGCTCCTTGGTGTCAGTGAGGACAAAAGGTCCCAGTGGGGAGCTGAGTGCCCACCCCCAGTGAGCCCAGCACCTTGACTCAGCCCTGTGCTTCCCTCCCTGAGGCCAGCAGTGCCAGAGCAGGGCACTTGTCTCACACCCCACTTGAAGGGAACCAGCCTGTGACAGACACTTCCCCAGGGTCCCCACAAGGTGTCAGAGCACAGAGCAGTGGAGTCAGGGCTCCACCTTTGTCCGGGTCAGTGGGAGCGGAACACACACCCTCCTGACCTTCTGCTCAGCCCCACGGGGAGGGCGGGCTGATTAAAGGAAGAGAAAACGGGACCCAGGGGATCCTCCTGTGGTCTCCAAATGTCCAGATTCCAGTAAAAATACACCATTATATATTGAAAAAGCAAAGAGAAAAGTCAAAGTTTGAATGAGAAATGAAAAATTAATTGATACTAACACTGACTTGACTCAGATGAGGAGAACTGGGACAGATATTATTTTGGCAATGATCCTAAATGCATGTGAAGAGCAACAGTGAGCATTCTTGGGACAAATGGGAAAAGAGAAAAACTGAATTTAAATAGGAGTCATCAGACAAACCAAATGAACATTATATTGTAGAAATGAAAGGCACAAAATGTGAAATTGAAAAAGGATACATTTGGCAGCGAATCAGGACTATTTCAACTATTTTTTTCTCCTGGCATCTATCTTTCCTTTTTTCCTTCTTTCTTTTGTCTCTCTCTCTGTCCTTCTTTTTCTCTTTTCTTTCCTTCCTTTCTTCCTCCCTCCCTTGCTCCCTTCTTTCTACTCTCTTGCCACCATTACTTTAATAGTTAGTAACACCATGAATGTTCCCCAGAGGACGTCACCCGGGGGCGCTGTGGGTCCTTTCAGAGGTGCAAGGTTGACACCAACTGGAATGGCTCTAATGGAAAGGGCCCTGTGCCCACATTCATGGCCTGAGTTAGGCATGACTGACAGCAGGTGCTTCCCCTCAAGGGACAGACTGAAAGCTCACACACCCACTGCATTCTGCTCTCAGGAAAGCTAAGAACTGTCCTGAGGACCCAGAATTGGATGGTGTTGTGTGATCATATTTGCATAATGCCCCACCAAACACACCCCTCACCCAGGGAGCAGAGGAGGAGATAAAGGGACACCCAGAGAGCAGCCCCAGCCTGAGGCCAGGGGGATTTGGAAAGTGCCCACCATGGCCTGGACTTCTCTCCTCCTGCTCCCCTCCTCACCCTCTGCCCAGGTCTGTGGACGCTTCAGGAGACCAGCCTTTGCAGGGATCCCTCTGCCTTTACTCTTCATTCCTGACATGTGACTGTTTTCATTTCAGGATCCAGGTCTCAGGCTGTGGTGACTCAGGAGCCCTCATTGACTGTGTCCCCAGGAGGGACAGTCACTCTCACCTGTGCCTCCAGCACTGGAGCTGTCACCAGCAGTCACTATCCAGACTGGATCCAGCAGAAGTCTGACCAAGTCCCAGTGACACTGATTTATGATACAAACAGTAAACACTCCTGGACTCCTGCCCGGTTCTCAGGCTCCATTGTCGGGGCAAAGCTGCCCCTGACCCTGTCGGGGGGCCAGCCGAGGATGAGGCCCAGTACTACTGTGCTCTGTGGTACAGCAACCATTACCACAATGACACAGGCAGGGGGGAAGTGAGACAAAAACCCAGGGGCTCAGTGCACCCCTCTGCTCCTCCCATCCCCCACCTCCTGCTCACAGAGGCTGTTCTAGCCAGTGTGGGATCAGAAGATTTGTTCTCCACGGCCCCAGGGGTACATTCAGATGGACATTTCTAAGCTGTGACATGATTTAACCCACCTTTTTAAGACAACAAATTCCTCTTTAAAACAGGAGTGAATGTCATCAACAATTTCACAGGTAATGGACAGGATAGCAAAGGAAAAGTTACTCCCATGAGGACACATGTGCACACAGACAATCAGGTATGAAGGTGTGCTGGCCGGCATTTAACAACCGAGACACACCCCATAATCTGGTGTGAAGAAGCAGAGGAGGCAGAGACAGTGGGAAATGGAGCTGGAGCTGCCATCCCAGAGGAGTGTCCTTGCCCGTCTTCCTTCTCCAGCCTCTGTGGTGCTAGAGGGCAGGAATGCCTAGACTCTGTTCTGGGTCAAAGCAGCTGCCTGTTCCAGACAACTGTTTGCACAGCTATGGGGAGAGCAGACAGACCAACCACAGGGCTCACCATTCAAGACGTTCTTTAGAACTGGCTCCACTGTGTTTATTTAAAGAACAACTTCACTTATTTTCACTGTAGAAATTTCTTTGTAGGCTCATTAAAATACTTCCACAGAAACATGTTCCTTCTATTCATGTAATTTTTCTCTCCCCATATGGGGTGAAGGCAGTTTTGGGGTAAAGGCAGTGGTTTACCTGCCTTCATCCCGTAATTGGACACATTGTGGCTTTATGCATGAAACTATTTCCCAGGCCTACAATTATCCTTTATCCCAAATAAACGCTTGTAGTGTCTCACATTGGCTTTTAATTTGAGGGGAACATTAGTGATATTATACAGCTATTATATATGAAGAGAAATGCTTGAGTGAAACATAATATAATAAAAAGTAGCCCACATCTTGAGAAGGACATGGGTTTGGAGCACATGGGCATATGGAACTGATTTCTGATACTTGTTACCAGGTAGAAATCTGGAGCAGGTGCTAAGCAAAGAGGCAGGACATCCAGAATGGAAGGTGGAAGAAGAGAACAGTGAGCATCCTTATAGCTTAAGACCAGCTCTACCAGCTGAGCCTGTGGTTCTTCTCAAGCACGGCATCTTGCAATCCCACCTCCCTCAGGAAAACAGGCCAATCAGATTCCTAGAACACATCCCCCTGGGACTTACATCAGAAGGTACAGGGTCCAACCAGAACCAGCGGTGACACCAGCAGATGCAGGGGTGCCCTGCTGTGAGCTCTTTCAGCAGTGGTCCTGCCTTGCTGGACGGCAGAGAGTTATCCCCCAGTAGGTCTAAGTTGACACTGCTTCTGGATGTGCAGTAGGGTGAAGGGTTGCTCGTGTCTCCTGTAAGGACAGTGCTAGAACCTGGGGGTTGGGAGGGTCGGACAAGTATTTATCCCAAAATGGTCCAGAGGTAAGTTTCAGTTTAGCCTCCAGGGTCCACGTGTGCTCGTTCACAGGCTACAGAGGGGAGATGGGAGGGAGGAGATGGGCCCCTGTGCTGACTTGACCCAAATACCTTGAATGAGGCACTAAAGATTTCTGCTTAATTATTATAGAGAGGCAGTATGTATGAGAGATTTATTTTCAGAGAGAGGGCCTCACCAGATGTGTATATGTGTAACATAACTTGATAACTATGCAAAGAATACAACAACAAGTGAGGACCAATTCTAGCAGACACGGGAACCTGAGTGGTCCTGGAGAAAGTGTGAGGGAGAAAGAACCCGTAACCACCAGGAGTGGGACAGGGAGGTGTGGGACTGGGGAACATACTGTGTGCAAAGCATTGAGAATGACAGTGTCTTAGGGGTTTGAGAGGCATGTGTATCTCAGCAGTCAGGAATGAGGCATAGGCAGGGCCTTCATCCTGGAATTAGGGACTGTGCTCTGACTTTACACAGTCATTAAAAATCACGGTATTCAGGAGTCCCACCACAGTCATGGGGCACATTCAGTGATGAGCCGCATGGGACCAGCTGGGCTCCACAGCCTTTCTAGGAACATAGAGATGTGTGTCCTGTAAACACCAGGGGGCGCTGTGGGACTTTGCTGTGTGGAGCTGATCAAGAGGACTGTTCACCATTGGGGCCTGGGTTTGCAGGCTGAGCTCTGTGCTCACTGCTGGAGACTCAGTATCTGTGTCCTCTGTGGCCTGGCAGAGTCCCCTGAAGGAACCTTTCTGTGTGGTCTCAGCAGGTGCTTTGTCCCAGGGCTCTCCCATGGGGTGAAGCCAACCTCCACCCCTTCAGTCTTTGGTGTGACCTGAGCTCTGGACCCATAGGAGGACTCAGGAGGGGCTGGGCAGTCCCTGGATGGACACATATTTGCTTGGATGGCCCATTCTGTGGCAGAAGGTGGGGAAACGAAGGCGGAGGCCTGGGGCAGCATAAGAAGTTGGTCTGAGGTTAAGGAATCAAAACTCAGGGTCATAGCAGAGCCGTCCCATTCCTTCCAGGACCTGAGGCACCCTGAGTCCCCGAGACAAGGCACTGCAGGGTGCTCCAAGATGCAGGCCCAGAAGGCCCAGAGCTGTTCTGCCACTTACGCAGGTACCTGAGTTGTTGTCAGAGAAGGGCACGAAAAGAAGAGTGTGCGTAGACTGAGGGCCTGGAGGACATGAAACTCCTATATGGGACATGAATGAACAGACCCCAGTGTTGCTGGGAACTCAGAGCCTGCTCCAGGAAGGTGGGCAAACTGGGTCCCTGGTGTGAAATTCTACAGCTCTATCTCCAAGAATCCATAAGAATTGACGTGAGGGGTGTTTCCTGAGTCCACAAGAACTGGAGTGTGTCTTACGCGTTCTCCTCATATCCCATTGTAGCTTTTAACCAAGCCTACAAGTTCACAGGTGACGTTGTAATATTTGTGGAGCACAGCTCTCCCCAGGGTGTGCACCAGGGAGACCCAACAACGTCCTGTAAAGCCTCTCACCAGGGGAGCAGCAGAGTCACTGTATGCCTCTGACACGGGCCCAGACCCCAGCAGACAGAGCCCCTAAGTAGCATGACCTCGGACGCATTGCAAACCCTCTGTGCTTCACAGCCTGATCCCCAGAGTCATTTCAAAGTGCCACCCTCCATGACCATTAGGCTGCAGCCTGACAAGGAAATCCAGGCTGGTGGTCATGGTCAAAGGAGCTGAATACAACCCAGTGACCTAGGAACAGGCAGCCCAATGGAAAGTGCTAGAACATCTGTCCTCCATTTCCTCATTAAAATTGCCAAACACTGCCCTGCCTGTGGGCAGCACCAGCTCAGGTTTGGTTTCCTCTGTCCCCGTGCTAGTGAAGCTGCAGTGACTGGGATGCTTCACTCACTCCACCTTAGGAATGCCACAAAAATCACTCCTGTTCTTCCTGCTCGTCCAATGAATAGAACATTTCTTTGTCACCAGAAGCTACAATACCTCCACTCATGGCGACTGGGAATGCAGGCAGAGACAATCCCTGCTTGTGAGAGAGCCAGGTGTTTCAGGACCCCACAGCCCAGTCCCATATCTGTGCCCTGAGTCTGGCCCAGGATGTGCTGATGAGTCCTTGAGCTCTGACATCTGCACACAGCAGAGCATCCACTTTCTCCTTGAGGTCACATCCTCTTCAGTAACTTGGTTTCTCAG